>NC_079168.1:27004678-27247178 GCF_947568905.1 Ostrea edulis
TCATTTACATTCTCTCTCATTTCTACAAGAAATATCGGGTAGACGACTATTTCTCTTTTAGAGTTAGCATAGTTCGATAGTTACTGATCGTTACAAGTAAATCTAGAACATTAACTGTGTATTACATTAAGTTGTATAAATGTGCATTATTGTAGCGATCATTTGAACAATCGGGGATCGAGCAGTGTTCGTTTTAATTGCTGATTAGGTGATCTACCTACTGAACTACCCAAGCTAACATACAAAGTCTTGTCTACTATTACTACAATATAATACTGAACTATCCAGGCTAACATACAAGTCTTGTGTACATTTACTACAATATAAGATTGAACTACCCAGGTTAACATACAAGTCTTGTCTACTTTTACTACAATATAAGACTGGACTATCCAGGCTAACATACATGTACAAGTCTTGTGTACATTTACTACAATATAAGATTGATCTACCCAGGTTAACATACAAATCTTGTCTACTTTTACTACAATACAAGATTGAACTATCCAGGCTAACATACAAGTCTTGTCTACATTTACTATAATATAAGATTGATGTACCCAGGCTAACATACAAGTATTGTCTACTTTTACGACAATATAAGATTGACCTACCCAGGCTAACATACAAGTCTTGTCTAAATTTACCACAATACAAGATTGAACTATCCAGGCAAACATACCAGTCTTGTCTAAATTTACCACAATACATGATTGAACTATCCAGGCAAACATACCAGTCTTGTCTACTTTTACTACAATATAACATTGAACTATCCAGGCTAACATACAAGTCTTGTGTATATTTAATACAATTATAAACTTGATCTACCCAGGCTAGCATACAAGTCTTGTCTACTTTTACTACAATATAAGATTGAACTATCCGGGCTAACATACAAGTCTTGTGTACATTTACTACAATATAAGATTGAACTATCCAGGCTAACATACAAGTCTTGTGTACATTTACTACAATATAAGATTGAACTATCCAGGCTAACATACAAGTCTTGTGTATATGTAATACAATTATAAACTTGATCTACCCAGGCTAGCATACCAGTCTTGTGTACTTTTGATAAAATATAAGATTGAACTACCCATGCTAATATACAAGTCTTTTCTGCTATTACTACAATATAAGATTGAACTATCCGGGCTAACATACAAGTCTTGTGTACATTTACTACAATATAAGATTGAACTATCCAGGCTAACATACAAGTCTTGTCTAAATTTACCACAATACAAAATTGAACTATCCAGGCAAACATACCAGTCTTGTCTAAATTTACCACAATACAAGATTGAACTATCCAGGCAAACATACCAGTCTTGTCTACTTTTACTACAATATAACATTGAACTATCCAGGCTAACATACAAGTCTTGTGTATATTTAATACAATTATAAACTTGATCTACCCAGGCTAGCATACAAGTCTTGTCTACTTTTACTACAATATAAGATTGAACTATGCGGGCTAACATACAAGTCTTGTGTACATTTACTACAATATAAGATTGAACTATCCAGGCTAACATACAAGTCTTATGTACATTTACTACAATATAAGATTGAACTATCCAGGCTAACATACAAGTCTTGTGTATATGTAATACAATTATAAACTTGATCTACCCAGGCTAGCATACCAGTCTTGTGTACTTTTGATAAAATATAAGATTGAACTACCCATGCTAATATACAAGTCTTTTCTACTATTACTACAATATAAGATTGAACTATCCGGGCTAACATACAAGTCTTGTGTACATTTACTACAATATAAGATTGAACTATCCAGGCTAACATACAAGTCTTGTGTACATTTACTACAATATAAGATTGAACTATCCAGGCAAACATACAAGTCTTGTGTACATTTACTACAATATAAGATTGAACTATCCAGGCTAACATACAAGTCTTGTGTATATTTAATACAATTATAAACTTGATCTACCCAGGCTAGCATACCAGTCTTGTGTACTTTTGATCAAATATAAGATTGAACTACCCAGGCTAACATACAGGTCTTTTCTACTATTACTACAATATAAGATTGATCTACCCAGACTAAGATACAAGTCTTGTCTAGTATTACTACAATATAAGATTGCTCTACCCAGGCTAACATACAAGTTTTGTCTACTATTACTACAATATAAGATTGAACTAACCAGGCTAACATACAAGTCTTGTCTACTATTGATACAATATAAAATTGAACTACCCAGGCTAACATACGAAGTCTTGTGTACATTGCGGGGCAAGCGTTCTACCTCTAGACCACCGCTACGGTAAAAATGTCAGAAAAGTTGCATTTATTCTTCAAAGAAGTGATCCATTACAAACATGTTCTCTGTAGTACATACATATGACGTAATGAAATCGAGATGAGTATGATATACGGGGTAAGTGGACATGTACATAATAAAAGTAGTTGTTGATGTGTGAATAAAAATTGTTTTCAATAACAAGATGGCCATTCCCTTGTTATCACGAACATTAGTGCGTAAGATCTAGAGTTGTTCTAAAAGCAAAGTCCAATCGATATATCCCTACGCGTCGAAAATTTGTCCCGAAATATCTGGGGCACGCGACTTTCTATGAGGTCGAAAACACTCTCTAAAACTGAGGAGACCCCTAGTATACTGCAGTTCTATAAAGTAAGTAGCTAACTACCTTGTACCCCCTGTCAATGTCATTTGGTAAAATCAGGTGACTTTTGTCAGGTCCTAACGAGAGAATTGCGTTAGGTTGTGCGATGCTGGAATCCTCTTGAACTTCAGGTGGATTTGGCTGTGACTCTTACTGGGCAGCTGCATGGCCACGGACCTTAAATCCTGGTCTCCGCTTAACGCTCTTCGGTGAAGTTGATTTATTGTCACATGCTGTTCTTCAAGACCTCGCACCTTTAGCAATCTGTCATTTGAGTGGACATGACGCACAAAAATCGTCAATGCTACTGGATTTTAAAAACTAAGAGTTTTTCCCTCTAAGAGTTTTTCCCTTGAAGATGGCTATAAACTGTGGCTAGAAATCCATCTTAGTAAATGGTTGTGCAGTGTTCGTATTTAATGGTCCACTTAACAGGGATGCAAGAGTTACCTAGCCTGCCCATGGATTTCAATTATCCATCTATAAATTGAACAAGATTTTCCACCTCCAGCTTTATAAATTATTTAGTGCAAATTCTTCCAAGTCAATTTTTTTTTAAAAGTCATGATGCAAAACCCAAGCAATGTAATGATAACGCACTCTGAATTGTCAAATTCTGCTCTAGACAAATTGATTGCATTTTGTATAATTGAAATCATATGCATGTACCAGACATATATTCTAAATACGGTATTGACTTGAAACTCAGTATGCTTGGCAGGTTTTGAATCGATGCCATCTCAGTTTTTCACTTCAATTCTTCTAGACATAAATTCCATTTCACAAATTATCTCATCTGCCCTTGAATATCAAGTTCGCTTAATTTCTCATTCACTGTGCAACACATCATTGAAAAGTGTATATCCTCGTATAGTCTGATTCTGTGCAATTGTGTTCAATTTTTATTTAGTTTTTCAAACACTTCGCTAATGAAATGGATAAACAATTAACATAAAATACGAAAGCCCTCCTACATTGTCTATCATTTTTGGATACCTTAGAAAAGCATATGATCACTACTCTAGGTATCTCAGAAACGAACAAAATTACTACATGTATAAGTGCCGCAAACTAAGCTCATTGAAAATCCAAATGGCTCGCCAAATTCATTAGCCTTCAGAAGAGTAGTTTGGGCCATACTCACCTGAACAGACAGTTTTGCAAATTTCGACAAACAATTCAGCGTCGCGAAAGAGGTAAGAAAAAAAATCATTTAAATAAAGAAGCATAGTTCTTTACGACGCATTCAAAATATTCGAAAGGACTATCGAAAAAAACAGGTGAAAATTAACTTATAATAAAAGGTAAATGGACAAATCGAGGAGTTACCTACGCATGTACAAGAATACATTGACTTAAAAGACAAACAGTTTCTCTACATTTCTCTCACAGTTTGTTCCCTTTAGATCGTGTAAAGTGAAGATAACGAACAGTAGTGAAAGGTGAAGATAACGAACTGTGATCAATCTCATAACTCCTACAAGGAATACAAAATAGAGAGCTGGATAAACACGGACCCCTGGACACACCAGAGGGGGTATCAGGTGCCTAGGAGGAGTAAGCATCCCCTGTTGACCGGTCACACCCGCCGTGAGGGGGTATCAGGTGCCTAGGAGGAGTAAGCATCCCCTGTCGAGCGGTCACACCAAATCTAATTAAAAGGATCTAATTTTAATTAGATTGTGTCACACCCGCCCTGTATCTTGATCAGGTAAACGGAGTTATCCGTAGTCAAAATCAGTGTGCCAAGAACGGCCTAACAATCGTATGAAACACGCCAGACAGCATTTGACCAAATGCAAAGTTGTATTGGCAAACTAGATCGTTTAAAATACAAACTACCTCCAGATATTCATTTGTATTCTAAATCTAAAAACATGTTATCATATTAAGCATAGCTTAGAGATAGTTGTGTCTTTAAAGAAAAATACATTACGTTTTCCTTTCTGAAAATGAATCTTCATTTTTATATAATATATATATATATATATATATATATATATATATATATATATATATATATATCTTCCTGATATATATATCATATAGAGAATCTAATTATCCAATCTAATTAAAATTAGATCCTTTTAATGACGTATTGAAATATCATCAAATATATATATATATTCTCAGAAAAAGGGAAACTTTTACGGGGAAATTCATAATAAATTTGAAGTGAGAAACCGACATGGCTGAATATCCGTCCTTGTTATTAATAAAATACAAGGTTCTTCCTCGTCTACATATGACTACGGCCTCTTAATGACGACCAGGAATAAGGTATTCTGTTTCAGAACTTAAAACCGTATTGAAATATCATCAGGAAGATATATTTGTTTGGTATTCTAGGTGAAAAGAATTCTTATATATAAAGATATCTACGACAGTTGACTGATGCAATAAAAATGATTATCGACATCATGTAATCAAATACCAATACCATTATATCAGTTATTTCATATCGTAAAACATTTTTTTCTGTTTATTTCCGGCACATTCCTCGTGATCTTTATATTACAGTGTCATCTTTAAACAACATTGAAACGCTTAGAATGTCCTCCAACTTTGATATCAATATTCCTGAATAAATATGCTCAGAATGAACAGGAAATTATATGTAAATTCCGATGCCTTTTAGTAAAAAACACTCTACAATTTCGAGATAAAGATATAAAGAAGCTATCGTACCACGCTGCGCGGTCACTTGTGAATTGAAATTCATATTGTAATTTTTGTATATTCACCCATCCAGTGAATTAAGAAATATGACAATATGACACAAGCACGTATATACCTTTAATGTCATACTAAATACTAGACTTTAATTCAACACATCAACACAAAGGAAGAATTTGTATAAAAAAATATCTAAGATATGAGATATATATTCCTAAAGCTTAGATATACGCAGATAGTACATGCATTTGTGAATGTAATATATAAATGTCAGTATATAGACAAGTAAGCTGGTTTGCACAAGGACATGTAGCTCAATACCACACAGTAAAATGTTACAGAGCCGGAAATGTATAATACTGCTGATTTCCCATCGCAGCACACGATAAGTAAACATTATCTAGATCTTTTGTACACTGTAAAATTATTTCCAAAAACAAGAGAAAAAACCCCAGCTGTATGACTTCTGAATCCTGAGTTTGTAATCTTAAATGAGTTAAAGTTAGATCATCTTGTCATTCATCTATATAATTCTTCATTTATATATATTTAGATTGTATGATAATTATTTCTCATAACTACAACAGTTGGTGAAATAATTAATCCATGCATGCACATTACTGTTAAGGACAAACTAAACCTCACTGTATTTTGCTTCTATTCTATGTGGCTTGTTTTATCATTTATAACCAGAGAATGTGTAAAAGAGATAAAGGCACATCTCCCAAATTACACTTCCTGCTGGATTTTCTTAATAGTCTTTTGGGAGTTAATTCCTATCCATTTCGCTAGTGTCTTTGTGATAGGCTATGTCTATGTAATTTCGTTTGATCGTTTGCATTTTGACTTTGCCCAGTTTACAATATGCCTTGCTACTGTGGCACGTGTCCACAAACTCAAGATGAAGTGTACTGGTACACCAAGGCCCAAGAGGTAGCAGTGATCCGTATGTATCATTTATTTATTTCACATTCAAAGCAACTGAAAAGTTAATCTAATTGCTATCGGTGATCCATACTGTCGATCGGACCTGTCAAACGAGATAAGAAGGATGAAAGTGTGAAGATAACGAACAGGGATTCAACTAATAAATGCCATAAAGAATACAATATTATGAGCATGGCAAAACACGGACTCCTGGACACACCAGATGTGAGATCAGTTGCCTAGGATTAGTTAGCATCCTCTATTGACCGGTCATACCCGCCGGGAGCCCTCTAACTTCACGGGTATGCTAAGGCAGTTTATGCTCTATTTATGCACATAAACTGCATAATTTTTAAAATCTGTCCTACACAGAAAGTGGGAGCTACTAACTTTTAAAATCTATTTTGGTTGTTTACATGAGAACACTTTGTATTATAACAACATGACAAACATGCGCTTCCGTATGACGTCATTGCATGACTATTATAAATATATCATGGATGTACCTTAAAAATGGGAAAGTAGCACACTACCCCAGGATTTAAATATTAGTATAACTGGCGATAATGACGGTAAAACATCCATAGTATATCAGAATTACTGATTGAATCCTACCACTTTCAGTAAGAGATAATTATTTAACATTTAAACACGAAACCATATAGCCCATGTTTTATATGCTTTTGGGTTTTTAAGCTTGCCAATCAAACGATTGATTGGCAAGCCGAAAAACAAGTCTGCGTTGTAAATACGTTTGTAGATAAGTGTAGTTGTAGTGCTAGATGTATTTATATCTAGGTTTTGTTATCATTTTCTGTTAATATTGGCCACATTATGCAATTCGTTTGGATTGTTTTGAAGAAGAGACGGGTCGTTCCGAAAACTTGACAATCTGTTTCTTCGTGTCGTTGGTCATTTTAGTGCTTTGTATATGCAAGGTGAAGATAATGAACAGTGATCAATCTCATAACTCCTATAAGCAATACAAAATAGATAGTTGGGCAAAAACGGACCCCTGGACACATCAGAGGTGGGATCAGGTGCCTAGGAGGAGTAAGCATCCACTGTTGACCGGTCACACCCACCGTGAGCCCTATATCCTGATCAGGTAAACGGAGTTATCCACAATCAACATCAGTGTGCCGAGAACGGCTTAACAATCGGTATGAAACACGTCAGACAGCATTTGACCCAATGATAGGTTGTATTGACGAACTAGATCGTTATAACGACCATAGAATTTGCGAAATGCTGACGTCAATCGAGACTGTTGAAACCCCTGTACCATCAACTTGTTTGTCAGTAGCTTACTTCGATTTAAAAACTGACTATACGCAGAACAAGCTTTTGTATATCGAATCAGTTGAGATATATAAACACCATATGCAGGTGATAATGGAATATTGCTACATAAATGTGGGAAGTAGACGATGGAGAAGCTGAAATCATCCAGTTTGTCATACAGATGAGTTGTCAGTTTGCCGTTATTGTCTACTTTCAATAAAATATCTAAGTATGAAGCAGAAGTGGACGACTCTGTATATATATATATATATATATATATATATATATATATATATATATATATATACGTGTATATATATATATATATATATATATATATATATATATATATATATATATATATATATTCAAAAAATATGAAAAGAAAACACAGAAATCCTCTATATATATATTACACAAGTAATAGTATAATAGTATAATAAAGAAAAAATTATATAAATATATATATATATATAAAAGCACTGAAGTTCCAACAACACCCGATACCTCAAAGTGTCTGATCCACAACATGGATACAAGGTCAAATACAAAAAATTATACAAAGCACTAAAATGACCAACGACACGAACAACGAGATTGTCAAATTTTTCGGGACGACCCGTCCCTTCTTCAGGACAAACAAAAACAATTACATAATGTGGTCAATATCAACAGGGCATAATAACAAAAACTACATATAAATACATCTAGCACTACAACTACACTAATCTACAAACGTATTTACAACGCAGACTACATGTTTTTGGTCTTTAGGCTTGCCAATCAATGTTAAAAGTGGAGCGAATTAGAACATGCCTTATTCGTCCAAAGAACTGATCCAAAATGTCCGAAAAGAAAAACAATAAACTTAATTAATCTCAAGTGGAACGAGTTAACCCAATTACGTTGACAAATAGTAAAGCTAACTCGTACCCAGAGAGATTCTATTTTAACCATGCATAATTTATAAAAGATAATAATAAGTAACAAATACAAAAAAATAAATAAATAATAAATAAATAAATAAATGAAAATAAGCTATGTAAACGAAGTAAGAGATGAACAAAGTTTGAGAGAAAGATAATGTAAACAACAAGTTTGAATAAGTTAACAAAATGGACCAACTCCAAACAAAAACAAAGAATAGGCAGCCCAGGAAATTGAATCAACATCAGACATTCCCGTACTGATCATGTCTAGGGTAGATGTGTAAGAAAAACATAGAATCACGGAAACTGATAAATGGGTTTTACATGTAAGCAATCGGTTATGAAGTTAAATTTTTTTTAAAAGGATGGACTGATTGTAAACAGAATTGAAAAGAAAGAAAAATGTGTTCAAACATGGTCATAGTACGACTGTTAGGGACATGATCAGACGAGTAGGTCTAGATGAAGCTTAAAATCTAGTAAGGGTTTAGCCCGTATTCATCCTGGTGAAGTCAATAGGTTTGTTGATACCATGCGGTTCAAATGACTTCAACCTGTGCATCCAGAATTTTTCCTTCTGTTTTCTTTCGGTATCTGACCAACTAGGGTCATGATCAATAACCACTACTGTCATGTCCTCCCATCGGTGGTTATTGCCATTGAAATGTGTTGCTACTGGCAAATCTTTTTTGGTTCTGATGGAGGACCGGTGGTTGTTGACCCGTCTGCGAAGGTCTGTTGTTTCTCCTATGTACTGCTTCTGGCAGACATCGCAACTGATGAGATAGATGGAGTTATTGGTTTTGCAGGAAAAGTTTCCCAATATTTTATAACTGCGAGCCGTGACAGGACTGCTAAAACCCTCAGTGTCTGAGCTATATTTGCATAATTGACATCTGAGGTCTGAGCATATTTTGAAACCTCCATTGGGTAAACGGTTATCCAGTTTGGTCCTTACTATCATGTCCTTCAGGTTTCTGGGACGCCTGAAGGATGCCATCGGTGGTTCCTTAAAAACACCAGCCATTCGTTTGTTGGCATGCAGAATGGGCAGGTGTTTCTTCAGAATACCGTTGATGTTCTTGATGGCGGGGTGATACGTAGTGACCAATGGAACCCTGTCATTCTGAGGTTTTTCTTTATACTGGAGGAGGGACTGTCGGTCCTGTAGTGACATCTCATCAATCACGGATTGTACCTTGCAAGGATCATATCCTCTGTTAGTGAGATGAGTTTTGAGGATTGCTCCTTGTTCTTGGAAAATAGTAGGAGTGGAGCAGATGCGGCGGATTCGCGTAGCCAAACCCTTAGGTACACCTTTGAAAGTGTGGGGTGGATGACAACTAGATGGCATAAGGTATAAATGAGAGTCAGTGGGTTTGGTGTGGAGATTAAACTCAATTTCCCCGTTTCTAAATGTGGCTGTGGTATCCAGAAACGTGCTATTTGAGGTGGAAATTTCCACAGTAAACTTGATGGAATTATGGAAAGAGTTTGCCATCTCGATAAAATCGTCCAGGCTTTCACGACCGTTAACCCACTTCATCTCAATGTCATCAATAGAACGTAGCCAACTGAAGGGTTTAACTGGTGAATAATGTAGAAGTCTACGTTCCAGTCTCCCCATAAAGATGTTGGCATACGATGGTGCCATTTTTGTTCCCATAGCTGTGCCTCTTATTTGCAGGTAGTGTTCACCATTGAACATGAAGTTATTGAACTTGAGGACATGTTCAAGAAGCTGAATGAGTGATTCAGTTGAAGGCCCTTCAGAAATTAAAATAGAAATTGCTAGATCTTCGAAGCCTTGCATACCAAATCCCTAGAAAATGATCAATTTTATTTTATTTCTGATTTTCAAAATAGTTTTGCAACGAACTATGTCTTCCAAATCCTTTTTACCTCTCATAAAACCTCATATTCTAAATGTTTAAAGAATAAAAACAATAAAGAGACCAATCAATCTAGAACCCTATGACCTGTCGTTTACCAGAAACATTTACATAAAAAATCTCGATTAAAGTAAGGACAGTTGTTTATGTACATATTTATCAAAGACAAAATATGGTATACACATGGGTAAGCAAACTGGTACACACAAAACAAAATAGACAGACTTGTAGCTTATTAGATTTATTGGCGGTAATGATCACGGCTGCTCATAACTAGTGCAAGGAGAAAAACCATAACCCGAAGTGAACCCTGGGACCAGATGTACACCCGGGAAAAAATAAGATAATGTTTATTTATATTTGAAATATCAATTAAATGAATGAAAAATCCAGGTGAGCTCTACTGGCAAGCTGAATCTCCGCCACTAGACTATGCAGCCACTGCATAGACTGCGCTACCAGTAGAGTCGACCCTCCCCAAGTAGTGGTAGTCATAGACAAAAAGGTAAACCCTCATAATAGGTTGGAAATATCATCTCCAAACATACACAAAGAATAATAGTAAAACTGTGGAATCGTCGAAAATCTCATATTTCTGTAAGCACCCCAGGTAAATCAGCAATAAGGAATTACAGTGCAATTGCCTCACGTGGATGGCCCTAAGCAAAACAAGATCAGTGAACACCAGAAGAACAGCAAGTATGAGCTGATTACATGCACCGTGTAAATACAACGAGCCAGCAACGATTTGTTTAAATGGGTATCCTTAATAAAAGTGATCACGTCATCATACAGTGAACACTACAAATAAGGATTTAATGCGCAATATGCTACAAAGGGAGCCAGCAGCAATTTTGCTTAATTGGGCATCCCCAAACAAAATATGATCACATTGTAATCAGTTAACACTGAAAAAAAAACCCACCAATTTAATAGTTTGACACAAGGGATACTCATGTGAAATATCAAAGCTCTAGCTCTTACTGTTCACAAGTTATTGACAAGGTTAAAGTAGGTCAAACTCCAAAGTCGAGGTCACAGGGTAAAAAATGTTGGTACCCACGGAAAGGTATTGCCATAAGGAATACTCATGTGAACAAGAGATGTTTGTAAAACAAATATCCCCCCATGGTGCAAAATTGAAAAGGGGTATACACCACACATCATTTAATTGATGAGCAGACAATATCTTCTTTTGTCAGGAGTGGATTGACCATGTGACCTAAAAATCAATAGGGGTCATCTACTCCGTATGCTGTACCAAGTTTGGTGTCAATCAAGCAAATAATTCTTAAAATATAGGAGACAATATATTACTATGTCCAATTCAACTATTGACCTGTGACCTCAGCATCAATAGGGTCATCTTCTCCTGAAGATGTACCAGTGTACTAAGTTTGATGTCTGTCAAGCAAAGGGTTATCAAGATATTGAGTGGACAGTATATTACTATGTCCAATTTGACCCTTGACCACAAAATCAATAGGAGTCATCTCCTGAAGATACACCAGTGTTCTAAGTTTGATGTCTGTCAAGCAAAGGGTTCTCAAGATGTTGAGCAGACAGTATATTCCTATGTCCAGTTTGACCCTTGACCTTTGACCATGTGACCTCAAAATCAATAGGGGTCATCTTCTCCTGAAGATGTACCAGTGTACAAGTTTGATGTCTGTCAAGAAAAGAGTTCTCAAGATATTGAGCGGACAGTATATTCCAATGTCCAGTTTGACCCTTGACCTTTGACCATGTGACCTCAAAATCAATAGGGGTCATCTTCTCCTGAAGATGTACCAGTGTACAAGTTTGATGTCTGTCAAGCAAAGGGTTCTCAAGATATTGAATGGACAGTATATTCTTATGTCTAGTTTGACCCTTGACCTTTAACCAGGTGACCTCAAAATCAATAGGAGTCCTATTCTACTGAAGATATACCAAAGTATTAAGTTTGATGTCTGTCAAGCAAAGGATTCTCAAGATATTGAATGGACTGTATATTCCTATGTCCAGTTTGACTCTTGACCATATGACCTCAAAATCAATAGGGGTCATCTTCTTCTGAAGATGTACTGGTGTACCAAGTTTGATGTATGTCAAGCAAAGGGTTCTCTAGATATTGAATGGTCGGTATATTCATATGCCCAGTTTGACCCTTGACGATATGACCTCAAAATCAATGGGGGTCATCTACTCCTTAGGATGTACCAGTGTGCCAAGTTTGATGCCTGTCAAGCACAGGGTTCTCAAGATATTGAGCGGACATTATATTCGTATGTCCAGAGTAGATTGACCCTTGACATTAAAAATAATAGGGGTCCTCTTCTACTCAAAACCAACCCACATATGAAATATCGTAATCATCAAGTGAATGGTTCTCAAGATGCTGAGTGGACAACATGTGGTCTACCGACCGACAGTTCCAAACCAATATGCCCCTCTTCTTTGAAGGGAGGCATAAATATCAAAGCTCTAGCACTTACTGTTCAAAATTTATAAGCAAGGTTAAAGTTTCAGAGAGAATGACAAAAACAATACACCCCCCCCCCCCCGATCTTCAATCTCGGGGGCATAAAAAGGGAGCCAGCATCAATTTTGCTTAAATGGGCATTCCTATCAAAATGTGATCACGTCATCAATCAGTGAGCACCAAAACCACAATTTAATATACAGTATATACAAAAAGGGAGCCAGCAACAATTTTGCTTAAATGGGCATCCCTTAACAAAATTTGATCACGTCGTCAATCAGTGAACACTGAAATAACAATTCTATATTTATATAAAAAGGGGGCCAGAAATGGGCATCCCTTAACAAAATGTGATCACGTCATCAATCAAGGAAAACTGAAATAACAATTCAGTATATATACAAAAAGGGGCCAGAAATGGGCATTCCTAACAAAATGTGATCACATCATCAATCAGTGAGCACCAAAATAACAATTTAAATACAGTATATACAAAAAGGGAGCCAGCAACAATTTTGCTTAAATGGGCATCCCTTGACAAAATTTGATCACGTCATCAATCAGTGAACACTGACGTAACAATTCAATATTTATACAAAAAGGGGGCCAGGAATGGGCATCCCTTAACAACATGTGATCATGTCATCAATCAGTGAACACTAAATTCACAATTTGATGTGCTAGATCTATATACATGCACAAAAAGGGAGTCTGCAATAATTTGCTTAAATGGCCATTCCTAGACACATTTGGGCAATTAATCATCAATCAATGAACAGCGTCAATCAATGAACACCACACTAAAATCCACACAAGGGCCAGTCACCAAAAATATAAAATTGAAGTATTTTCCCCGTTGAATGAGCACTGATATTGTTGTTTATTCATGAAATGATTAGATATTGGCCAGAACAAACTGTTGCCCACTAAGGACCAATTAAGGTAGCTACATCCTCATGTGACTTATCAATATTAATGGTTAAAAGTGGAAACACTGTATTGATTTCCACTCAATATACATGTAGTTTAATATAATTAATAACCAAAGAAAATATACATGTTGCCACCTTTTTAAAGATGTCAGACATACAAAAACAGAAGTATACATCAATATCAGAAAATCACATATTTTCGTTAAACGGAATAATAAACATAGATAAAAACTTGTTGAAATGACAAAATTTAAATATCAACAGTTTTAAAAAACTGATTAATTCATAAATATGTATAAATTAATTGCGGGTACTAGGTAAACCAATGTATAATAGACATCAATTAGAGGAAATTTCAGCATAGGAGTTATTGCCCTTGACAAAATCATTTTAATCAGAAATAATTGATAATCTATGAAAAATGTAAACTTTTTCAGTATAAATAGTTTACCAGATTTTTTATTATATCTAGTGAATAAAATTCCTCAGAAAGATATATTTCTAACATGCACAAAGTTTAATTTATTAAGATTTTTGCAAAAACCTATGACATCACATGAGGATCGATCAATCTTAAACTTGCACCATAATAAACCCCATCATCAATATTTCTCCCATCAATCCAAAAACACTAGAGCAGCCATGGTCACCGACATTGGGGATTACAAATACTTAGTTAACTTGATACTTGAACACATCAGGGCTTTGAATTTTTAGCTCTGGATATCGTAACCCCCCCCCCCCCCCAACCTTAGAATGAATATTCCATGTAGTTGTACTTCAACCTGCCATCTCATATTCAGTCACTGGGAATGGGGGTTACTGAAGGGGTTTGCATATACAAGAACCACAGTTCCTGATCGACGCTAGCAAATGACATAATGGGTTTTACTTTCTTTAAACGAAACTGAATATCATAGTCACGTAAAACCAGGTGACTTGCTAGCCCCCAAGCGAACTGTGTGCATATACTTAAATAAAGAAATGGTGCATTCTGGATGCACAGTGACAAAGATAGATGAGTAAACAAGGAATAAATCAGTCCAGACCTGGATATCTGTGATAGATTTGAGCTTAGATTTTTTAGCCACTGCTAGGTTACCATCTTGAAGTGATATGTATTTTGTTTGATCATTGGGGTCCGAATAATTATGCACCAATTTGGATAGATTGACATATTGGCCATTAGCAATTTGAACTTTGATTTTATTGGACACATTGTAACCCAGCTTAAGACAATAACTAGGCGCTTGCCGAAGCGAGTAACTATTATCCCCATTTTCATTAAAAATAAAGGCCACGTCTGCATTACCTGAAGGGATAGCCTCGCAATTTAAACTTGCGTCCCTGGCCTGGGATGGGAGTCTTGGTTACACTGGCCGCCATGCCCGCAGCGATAGCATCCGTGATCTGCTACATCTGTTCAGCAGTAAATCGTAGCAAAGGGAGGTCGTTAACACCCGTGAACTGACCCTGATCATCAATACATTCGGGCTCACTTACAGCGGGAATCCGCCTCTTTCTTCCCCTGGTCGGAAGTTGCTCTCCTCCCTTTCTTCTTGGCATTTTATTTTTCCCATAATATGTAAAAGTAAATTTATTCAAACTGTGAAAGGAAACTTCAGGTAGTATGAAATGGGGGGGGGGGGGGTGTCAAAATTAACCAGAAAACATGAATCCAAAATCAAAACAGGCAAAAGTTAGCAAAATTAAAGCCAGGAGCTTTATATATATACATGTAGTCTTGGTCTTAACTACCACTTCTTTTTTTTCCTCCGCGCCTTAAAAAAAATTCCGTCTTACCTCCTTAATTGCCATGTGCGAAATGCTGGGGAATCTTGCACGGTGGTCATGACGTAATTTATGACCTCACTAATACCCGAAAAGAGAATAGCCGACAGCGGGGAATTACCCCGGTGATGCAGATTAATGATTAATATTGATATTTAGCTTAGATAAACCGATTTAACTTCGATGAGTTAAATCCCAATATATATATTAATATGCTTTCAGATCAGCAACAACAATATCAGGCAGGCAGAGGACCCTGTGTTATTTTTATTCTCGACACGTCAACTAGCATTAGAGGACAGGGCTTCAGAGAGTTAAAACAAGCATTTACGTCTATTATCTATGGTTAGAATCAGATTCCTATCGAAATATGCATTGAATGAAATAATGATTGTTGTCTTATTGAAAATGCATTCCCCCTTTTCCTATATTTTCTTTCTTTTTTAGAATCCTCGCAGCATCCTGATATTGACGAAAACATCGCCGTTATTGTTTGTGGTCAGAGGACACAATTCCATCGGCTTTATTCTAACAGATACAATGAAATTATGCACTGCATTGGTATGCACATACCTTTCAATACCTAAGAATATACAAATATCTAAAATTAGTAATGAATAGAATTGAGAGATTAAAAACTTAGTTTTACAGAACAAATACACAGTATTCAATTCGAGACCCATAACTCGTCAGCATTTCATTCCCCGGGGTTTTTTTCTAAAAGAAATTCCATCATGGGTTTCTTTAGAATATCCTATAAATGACAAAACTTTCAGGCGATCGTATACATGTGTTCATAATGAAAGGTCGCATATCGCTGCGTGATTTCTAAGAGATCAGACGTGCTTTATCAACTCTGTAAATAATTTTACCTTCGTTAAATTTTATTAAACATCATATTTGAAAATGTTTTTGGTCCAGATGAATGGTTATTTTGAGTTTTCAAACTTTTCACATGTATCTTTATAACTTTCTTGAAGCTTACGTTGCAGAAGTTGATTTAATTAATGAAAACCAAGCTGGTTTTAGGAAATATCTTTTAATTGGCGACAGAACTTCATCTCTATTATGAATTCTGTCGAATATTATGGCAGACGAAGGGCTAAATATGAAAAAGAAGAACTTGACACTTTGTCAGAATGGGTTAAAAGCATAAGAGAAATATTAAAATCCCGCATTCGACATATGAAAACAAAAGTACGTATCATCTATCCTTCTGTGTTTAGTAAACCAAAAGTGATAAAAGAATTAGATAGGTTACATGAGGAATATGTTTTGGTTCCAGCTGACAAAGCTAGTAACAATATTGTCTTTGTTTGTAAGGCTCATTATTACAACTGTATTTTCAACCAACTTGGCATTAATTCCACTGTTGGTAATCGTACTTATACTCCAACTGCCCTTTCAAAAGATGGAATTCTTCAAAAACATGCCTCAGTTTTAGACACATTTAATACCCCAATCAATGGGTCGAATGAATATGAGTTACAGTACCTATACTGGGTTCCTAAACTACATAAAACCCCATACAAACAAAGATACATTGCTGGATCCAGTAGGTGCTCTACCAAGCTCCTATCTTTCCTCCTCACGAAAATATTAACAGCTGTGAAAGAGAAACTTCAAACTTACTGTCCGACTACATATTCCAGAAGTGGTTTTTAATCAAATGTGGATTCTAAAAAATTCTAAAGAACTTTTAGTAAACTTGAAATCGCAGAATTTTTCCCAAATCAATAACATTAAAACCTATGACTTTTCAACACTATACACGACCATTCCTCACGATAAATTAAAGACTAGACTTTTTGATATCATATACAGTTGCTTCTTAAACAAAAATGGAAAATGGAAAGATTCATATCTAGTGATCAGTCATCCAAAAACTTTCTTTGTTAAACACCACTCTGATTCCACTCCACACACAAGTACTCTGAAGTTGAAATAAAAAATATATGCTAGAGTTCCTCATTGACAATATCTTCGTGGTGTTTGGTGATCAGGTCTTCCAACAGTCTGTTGGAATTCCCATGGGCACGAATTATGCTCGTTTGTTAGCTGACCTGTTTCTATATGCATATGAAGCAGAATTTATTCAAAACCTTCTACGTGAGAAGAAAAAAATCTCTCGCTGTGGTCTTCAATTCGACATTTCGATATATCGATGACGTTTTGTCTATTAACAATAATAACTTTCATTCATATGTCGATTTGATATATCCCTGTGAGCTCGAAATAAAGGACACCACAGAGTCGTCCACTTCTGCTTCATACTTACATATTTTATTGAAAGTAGACATTAACAGCAAATTGACAACTCAACTGTATGGTAAACGGGATGAGTTCAGCTTTTCCATCGTCTACTTCCCATCTTTATGTAGCAATATTCCATTATCACCTGTATATGGTGTTTATATATCTCAACTGATTCGATATGCAAGAGCTTGTTCTGCGTATAGTCAGTTTTTAAATCGAGGTAAGCTACTGACAAACAAATTGATGGTACAGGGGTTTCAACAGTCTCGATTGAAGTCAGCATTTCACAAATTCTATGGTCGTTATAACGATCTAGTTCGTCAATACAACCTATCATTGGGTCAAATGCTGTCTGACGTGTTTCATACCGATTGTTAAGTCATTTTGGCACACCGATTTTGACTGGGGATGACTTTGTTTGCCTGATCAGGATATAGAGCTCATGGCGGGTGTGACCGGTCAACAGGGGATGCTTACTCCCCCTAGGCACCTAATCCCACCCCTGTTGTATCTAGGGATCCGTGTTTGCCCAACTATCTATTTTGTATTGCTTATAGGAGTTATGAGATTGATCACTGTTCGTTATCTTCACCTTGCATTCAAAATGAGACTATGTTCTAATCCCAATTTTGTCACAAATTGTCATGAACAGGAGGAAAATATTTTGTGCCTTTGTAGATTTCTAACCGGTCTTTGACACTGTCTTGCGAAAAGGTCTATAGAAGAAGTTAATTCTCAATGGTATCGAAGGGAAATGGTATACTTATATAAGAAATATGTACATGGGGATAAATCCAGTTATTAAGATAAATTACATGACCAGCACATTTTTATATGCAATGTTGGGGTTCGACGAAGGAGTAATTTATCACCTTTTTTCAATTATACATTATTGATATCAATATATTTTTACAATATAGCCTTCAATGTGGAATCAGGTACCTAGAATTAGTAATCATTCCCTGTCGACCAGTCACACCCGGCGGAAGCACTACATTGTATATCTTGATCTGACCAACGGAATACACCGCATTAAAAAATCAGTGTGCCAAGAACGGTATGAAACACGTCAGACAGCATTTGACATGAAAACCTGACTTCGAACGAGACTGTTGAAACCCTTGTAACATCAATTTATTTAATTTGGATGCACTGAATTTCCCACCGTTCTTCTCGGAAAAATATTAACAGCTGCGAAGGAGAAACTCCTAACGCATTTTACCAAAACATATGTAAGAAGTTTTGTAAATCAAATATGGATTCAAAAAACGCAACATACCGTTTAGTAACTTTGAAATCAAAAAACAAAACATTTCTCAAATCAACATCAAAACTATTAACTTTCAACATTTCTGATAATAAATTAAAGACTAACATTTTGACGTTATAGACAGTTGCTTTTTCAACAAAAACCCTTATGAAGTAATTAGTCATTCAATAAATTATTGTGTTAAATACCACTTTGATACTACGCACAAGCACTCTCAAGTTGATATAAAAAGATGCTCCTCAGTTCCTGATTGACAATATATTTGTAGTCTTTGGTGATCAGGTCTTCCAACAATCTGTTGGAATTCTCATGGACACGATTCATACTCCCCTGTTAGTTGTCTTGTTTTCATATCGTTCTGTGGCAGAATCTAATCAAAAGGTTCTACGTGAGAAGAAAAAGTATCTTACTATGGTCTTTATCTCGACATATAGAAACCGTTTTATCTATACATCCCAATGAACATTACAGTCATTCACACCTTCGTACTTAGATATCTTATTGAACATAAATGTTAACGAGAAACTAACAGCTCAACTTTTGGACAAAAAAAGATGACTTTATTTTCTCCATTGTTAGCTTCCCATGTTTCTATAGCAATATCCCATTACTACTTGGATGATAGATAAAAATAACGAACAGTGATCAATCTTATGAATCCCATACGCTATACAAAATATAAAGTTGGACAAACGCGGACCCCTGGATATATGAGAGGTGCGATCAAATGCCTAGAAGGAGTAAGCATCCCCTGTCGACTGGTCACACCCGCCATCACCCCTGTATCTTGATCAGGTAAATGGAGTTATCTGTAGTCAAAATCAGTGTCCCAAGAACGACCTAACAATCGGTATGAAACAAGTCAGACAGCATTTGACCCAATTTGACTGTTGAAACCCCTGCACCATGATTGGTTTGTCAGTAGCCTGCCTCAATTTAAAAACTGATCATCCACAGAACAAGGTCTTGCGTATCGAATCAGTTTAGAGATATAAACACCATATGCAGGTGATAATAGAATATTGTTACATATATATAGGAAGTTGACGATGGAGTAGCTGAAATCATCGCATATATCATAGAGTTGAGCATATGGCGAATCAACTGATTGGATATGCAATAAACTGGTTTGTGCATGATCAGTTTTTAAATCAAGACAGACTACTGACAAACGAGATGCTGGTACAGGGGTTCCAACAATTTGGTTTAAATTCTTTAATCGTTATAACGATTTAGATTGCAAATAGAATCTGTCATTGAATCAAATGCTGTTCAATATGTTTCATACTAATTGTTAGGCCGTTCTTTACCCACTGATTTGGACGATGGGATACTTTGTAATCCATTTACCTGATCAAGATATAGGGCTCAAGGTTTTTACAAATCATTCTGCGGGTGTGACCGATCAATAGGGGATGCTTACTCATCTTATGTGCATGATTCCACCGTTGGTGTATCCAGGGGTTCATTTTTGCCCAATTCTCTATTTTGTATTCGTTATAGAACTTGTGGGAGTGATCACTGTTATTTTCACCTTTTCGTGAAATTATGTCAAACAGTAATGTTCACAACCTTAAAAACTGTATATATTTGTTTTAAAGATTTATGAATTAGTCTGTTCACTAAAACTTCAAAGTTTGGTACATATTTATGCATACATTTCACTATACATTCCTCTCACTTTACTTGTATCAATACATGAAATTTTTGCATTGTGTCTCGTGTACCACTTTCATTGTGGTTTGAACGAATCAAAATGAACGACATCAAATAACCAACACTCGGCAACCGGAAGAGTGTTGTTTGGACCTTTCGTTTGCTTTGTAAAAAGGTTTAGTGCTACAGTGACGCAATTTTTCAATTTTCATAAAGTTTAGTTAAAATGGTCTGTTTTATAATTTTATCTCTATCGTATGTTTGCGCTGAAAAGACAAATATATCGTGTGAAAATAAAATTTGTCCTAGCATGCGTTTGAGGATTTCTAAAAGAAAGTCAGTGTGAAAAAAAACCCTCAGTCTTATCAAGTCAAAATTTAGGAGATAGTGTAATACGTCATCTTTGTGATATAATACCGGTAACTCTGGTTTTACTTGGATGAACTCTTTTGCATCGGGATTCGTTCATGAAATACACCTACGTTTGAAACATGTCCAGTTTGGTGTAAAATAGAGTCCCAGTATGTATAGTTCCTTCATACACACAGGCACATGCACGCGCACACGCATGCATACGTACACACTAAAGACAAATGTTTTACGAGCGTGTTCCCCTGTGATTTGTTTAACTTTTGATTTTTATAATGAGTAACTTGGTATAGCTTCACAGGAGATGCTTAGTCCTCCTAGGCACCTCATCACCTCTAGTATATCCAGGGGTCGTGTTTACCCTACGCTTTATTTTGTATTCCTTATAGTATTGTGATTGGCCACTGTTCGTTGTTTTCACCTTTCATATATATATATATATATATATATATATATATATAATATATACAACTCTAAACACTTTGTTGAAATATTTCGACCATGTTACCGGTCTTTATCAGTCGTGTTTATCTCTCATAGCAACGTAACGCACGACTACATACACAAAAGTACTATGACGTCACAGTAAGTATTATAAACGTACACACTAAATTTAATTTCATCAATTGATAAAACTGAGGGTTTTTTCACATTTATATATATATATATATTTAAAATATGAAAAGAAAACACAGAAATCCTCCGTAAAGCTATATCTATATATATTGACAGATGAAATCGAGTGCAAAGGAACATCACCGTTAGCGGCTGGAATGTGGCTGTCTATTGGAGCCTTAGCAGATGGGGGTGGTAAAGTATTTTATTCAAATGTTTATAACTAGTATACTACCAAATGGTAGTTTCAGAAATGCAACTTGTATTTCAAGAAGTGTAAATATATAGTTCATACAGGAGTTGCAAAAATGGTCGTTATAATGATCTGTCATTAAGTGAAATGTTTCACATCAATTTTTCCCGTTCTTTACATACTGTTTTGTACGATGGGTTACTCCGTTTATCTGATCAAGAAATAGGACTCAAGTCGATGACCGTGTTTGAGGACGGAGCAAAAAGTATTGGTATTAGTAATTGTACCATAGGTGGATAAAGAAAATTCCAATTAAGTTATACGGACATCTGTCATACAAATACAGGAATTATGACGCAATTGATGTTTAATAAATAGTGCATTGTGACGCCATATTTAGTGGGACTGTTCAGCAAATTTCACAAACATAGGAGACCTGGAACAATGGAAGAGTGATTCTACAATATGATTGGCAAAATATGATTTCCAATGCTTTTGCGGATTTTATGTAACATATCAGAACGACGTGGTCTTCGGTACACGAGATTCAAAATGGTAAAATTTACATATCTTCATGCTTGCATTAGAATCGATGCCATTTTGACCACAAGTTTCAAGTTCCATAACAGGTAAAATTGCAACATATGTTTAACATATGAATTGAATATTCTTATTTTAATCATATGATTAACATATGATTTTATCATATGGTGAACATATGTTTTGAATATATGTTTAAAGTATGTTCAAAACATTTGTTGAACATACCGTAAAATTCAACCATATGATTAACACATGGTGAAAAATCTCTATGTTTAACATATGTCCAACATATGAAATCATGGACAATATTTGATTAACGTATGATTAAAAAGGGATGGGGTCTTTGTTTTATACACATTTTTTGGTAGAATACCCGCCACCCATTCCTCAAAATCGCTGCAATGGGCCTAGGCCAAATTTTACAAAAGAACTTACAAATAAAACTAAAAATGGTATAGAGTTTTGAAACCTTGCCAACTTAAATTCAAAGATTGTGTTTATAAATATAAATTTGCATAGCTAAATTCTTGTTCATATTAAAATTGCAAGGTTTTGATACAATCTGAGCAAACTAGTTTTATAGTATAGATACTCCCGGGACTTTATAATGGTAAGTATTATTGTATGACGTTACCCTAATCTGTAAAAAAAAAAAAAAAAAAGCATACCAAATATGACGTAAAATTATTTTGAATTACGTTTCTCGCCCGCGGAAAAAGTCTTTCAAAATAGGTTTGTTATCATATCCGTCGAGGTTTATAAATTCCGTGCAATTAAAGCATCTATATAACTAAGAAAATTCATAGCACGTGAGCGTACTGGCAGACAATCGATCATGTCAGGGAAAGCGGAGAAAGACTTGATAGCAGTAAGTAGAAAAATGAAATTAATGCCAACTATAGGTTTACATTCAAAAGTATACTTTTTGTATATACGTAATGTAAGGTTAATATGTTGACGGTGTTACCGTTTGAGCGAACGCAGCTTCATGTACACATATTTTGTAATGTTCAAGCTTTGATCAGGTTCAATTTAAACAATATCTATTTGCCAAATACTCACTACATGAATGGAGAAACAGCCTATTTTAGTTTTCTCTTATGATTTTATATTAAATCATATTGGTTTTGGCTATATTTAGCTCTAAAACTTCATAGTTATTTCGGATTTCAAACATTTCGGTTGAGCATCACTGAAGAGACATTATTTGTCGAAATGCGCATCTGGTGCATCAAAATTGCTACCGTATAAGTTTTACATTGTAAGTCCTGTATTGGGTTCTTGCTCGATTTAGATCACTTCAATATACACAGCATGGACATTTTTACAAACGGAATATATATGAATGTAATTGAAATATTTTTAAACTATATACATTATATTTCTGCTGCGTTCACTGTGACTTGCTTAACATGTTCTGAACTGCATGCTCTTGACAACCCAATCTACTTTCTTCTTTTTCTATTCTCGATTTTTCCAAGTCACTAATAAGTGATAAAAATGCCCAAGTCCTGTTATAAACATCTTAAGTTTGTAAAATTATGAGAAAAGCACTGGCTTTGAACATAAAACACATTTCAATATAATGATAATTCTTTATAAATCGATAAATTCAACAATATTGCATAAGCATGCACGTACCCAGAAATGCCCCCCCCCCCCCCCCCCCCACCTTACACACCTATATAATTAAAGAATGAAATTCTTATAGCAATCCCCTTGTAACAATAGCGTGTTTCAGGAGAGAAAATTTGAACAATATTTATGATGTTGTACATTATCCTAGTTTTAATAAATGCTTCAACAGTCGCATATAATTATTGAATATTTTTTTTTATATATTCTAGCCCCTCCCCACTATGATTGTAAGGATGCATAAAGTTTTCTTCACAAAACTAGAATTAATTACTGATATTTCAGTCATTAATAGCAAGTGACAGGGTTGGTTATTATGGGGGGGGGGGTCATCGTGGTTTGCATTTATCGGATATTCCAAGGAAGTAGATTTAAGCAGAGAGATATACCATATGGCTCTGGTGCTTTGCAGTCGATTATACACAATTTGTATTCGATACCATATCATATTACGTATGCCTAATGTTTATGTATATTGTCCCGGTAGCACGACAATTAAGGAATGAAGCAGATAATACGACTCGTAAACTGCAGCAAGTTACATTATATCGTATAACATAGGTCAAAAGTAGCTTAATTCCTTATAATTTAATGAAAGGTAAAGATACTGAACACTGATCAATCTCATAACTCCTATAAGCAATACAAAATAGATAGTTGGGCAAACACTGGCCCCTGAACACACCAATGGTGGGGTTAGGTGCCTAGGAGGAGTAAGCATCGCCTGTCAACTGGTCACGCCCGCCGTGAGCCCTATATCCTGATCAGGTAAACGGAGTTATCCGCAGTCAAAATCAGTTTGCCAATAACGACTTAACAATCGGTATGAAACACGCCAGATAGCATTTAATCCAATGATAGGTTGGTTTGACGAACTAGATCGTTATAACGACCATAGAATTTTGCGAAATGTTGACTTCAATCGAGACTATTGAAACCCCTGTACCAGAACAAACTCTTGCGTATCGAATCACTTGAAATTAAAGCAGTATATCAATTTAGACATACATGGTATAAAATGTCTTTGGTGTATTGAATCAGGGGATATTTCTTCATATTAAGACACTTGCGAATGCATAAACATGCTTACAGTCATGGAAACTTTAAAAAAAACTTGTTATTTAAGACACAAATTATTTAGCAACATTCCCAGTATATGTCACTTCAGTGTTCATGTTCTACATCATTATTTTTATTTGCTACATCTCAGATGGATTATTATCCTATTTCATATTTGGCTTTGATAAAAAGGCTACATCGACAGTGTGGAAGAATTTCAAGTGATGCCACGCATAGTTTTGATATCTGATGGCAGACCTACAGACATACGATTGATTGGTCGAGAAAATGACTCCCCGGAATATGAAACGAATTCAGTAAGAGAAATAAAGATAAGATTGTTGCTAACTTTTCATATTGTCGAAAACAATTAATATCATTCTCCATTTGCCCTGTTAGGCCAAAGATCAGCTGCTACATGCTGGATCATGTGCCGGGAGAGATTGTCCAATTTTCTGTATTCCAATTGGAACAAATCCTGATGTGGTAAGTTGGTTGAAGTTTTTTTTTTATACTGATTCCTTTTTATCTGATTTCTTCAATGTCTGGTGAATGGAAAGTAATACATTCTGATAGCACCAATAAACATGGTGTCTGCAGTAAAACAAATATCATAAATTTAAAATACCTTAGTCCAGTATGAAACAATACTAATTACTCAGGCTTTACAAGACACTATGCCTTACCTGAATCAGTGACACAATGTCTTAACTTAATCAATGACGTCAGGTTTTACCTGAATCAAACACACCAGGTCTTACCTGAATCTTAGACACCAGGTTTTATCTGAATCATAGACGCCATGCTTTATTTAAATTAAAGACAACATATTTACCTGAATCATATACACCAGGTGTTACCTGAATCTTAGACACCAAGCCTTACCTGAATTAAAAACAGCATATTTACATAAATGAATCAAACTCAACATTGCGCATCTTTGTCTTGCTATACGTGAAATCCAACATTAAAGATACTACTAAATATGCTTCCTACCTCAGCATTTTATATCAATGACATCGAATTTCAGAATATTTTAGAAATGTTGTCAGCAAGGTCAAAAGGCGGACGAGTTGTGCATTTCCAGGAAGTTCGACAATTTGGAAGATATAGTCAAAATTTGGTAATATATAATACTTTATTATTCTGAAAACTTGCTTAAACTTTGCATTCAGAAACCTTAATATTGTGAGATCTATATTTTCAAACTACACAGTAACTGATATTTTTCGTCTTTGTTGTCATTCTTAATTGATTTTGGGTTTATACTGTAGAAATATAACCATTAGAAGATTACACAAATTGTTTTAACCTTAGAGCTTTAATCCCACCTTCTTGGGTCTCGGAGAAACGACTCCAAATTCCTTCGTTCACCCGATGTACGAAATTTGTACAAAATGAATACTTTAAACCACTTTCTAAGTCATTAGTGAGTTATTTTTAACATGTTTATAACTTACAAGCCAGATGATCATGATAAATATTTGATCACATATATGGTTACGAAGCACAGTAGCATATTTTCATAATCAACTAGTTTGCTTTGGAAAACATCAACTATATATTTGCCAATGCAATATTCTTATACCTCAATCTGAGTTGATACATTTGTACAAAGTGTGCGTAAACTTTTCATTACTCTGTGACCTTGGAAAATGTCATATGTGAAAACTTGTACTTAGTTTGAGATAAAATGATCTGCTTTACTATATAATGAGGTACAATTTGTTCATATTGACTTTTCAAAATAGGGACCATGTAAAATCCTTATCTTATCATATCCTTTAAGGGTCTGGTGTACAGTTTCCATCAAAATTTTGTTTTTCAATTTAAATTATCGAATTTTATTTTTATTCATTTATTTATCATGGAACATTTTTATAGCGCATTAGATAATTTTACAATTACTCTAAGTGCTTTACGTAATATGTGTTTGTATAACAGATAATTCTCAAAGTAAAAGAGAACATAAGACAAATGATTGCATGTAAATGTTTTATCAAATTGGTTTTGAAAAGGATAAAGATTTTTGAATCTATGTGATAAAATAATATCAAAATTCGTAATGTTTCAGAATACGGAAATTTCGAGATACGTATCCACTCTGACTTTTATAGCGCGTTGAACCTAATTGTAGGGCATGCCAATTTCGCATCACAATAAGAACTAAGTGAACAAGCATGGAATACTTCAATTGCTATCAAATTCCTGTATTATAATGCTATTTTTTAAAGAAAGGAATCACTACACTCATTTATAGGAAAATGCATTTAATCAAATTATGTGAGTTGGCGCGGAAAACGAATCTAGGGAATATCTTGAGGATATCGGTAAAGCTTCACGCCTTCCATCCAATGATACGCGTCTAAATGCGCCATTTTACTTCCATCTAGTTTACACCAAGGTACTAAGCACCGATTGTGACTTGAATCGTCATCGTGGGACTGCGAATAGCTCTTTACAGACCGTCTTCTAGCGAAACCCCGGTTGTATCGATGTCAAATTTGCCCTACAATTGCTTATTATCACTTGACCGCGGTGGATAAACGTCAAATCTAATCGGTCGTTCCGGCACATCCCGAAAGTTCCGTATTGTATACATGATAAAATATGGATACAAGCTTTCCTCAAAAAGATGCATTTTGAAGTCTTTCTTAAAACTTTTAACAGTATCACATCAGCAAAGGTCCATTGGTTAACTGTTCCAGAGTGTGGGTGCTACTATATCAACCGCCGGTGACCTTGTGTCTTTGTTCGAACGCGGTTGGGTGTTTTCTCCTGTGTATACGTTACTCGAAAGCAAAGACCTGTTTAGTTCGTATACAGTGATGAGGTCTCTGATATAGACAGATGCTAATTTGTTTAGTGCCTTGTGTGTGTATGTAGGAATCTTGTAATTGACACGGGAATCCAGCCGAATCCAGTGTAAGGATAAACGTACTGGTTAAGGTTATACGTTATCAGAGAAGCTTGTTATAGAGAATTTATTATTTGTTGTGTAAACAAAGAGTGGTGTATTGTATTGTGTATATAATTTTGAAAATGTATTATTATCGATCTAAGTAGATGATAAACATTGTATTTCAAGTATTCAATGGGTAACGTGTGTCATCTAAAAGTTGAATTTGTCTCTGTGCAAAATTATCATTGCATTAAAAACTTTAGGTTGTCAACCCTAGATGAGTTATATTTTAATGATGAAAAAATAAAACAAAATTTAATAAATGTAGTAATAATAATAATACAAAACAAAAACGAAACCAGTCCCTTTGTATTTTATCTATCTCGTGATATAATACGAAAATGATTAACATTACAGTTACACTGCAGCGTGATCGTCTGATCGGATATTTTTATGAAGATCTGTCAAATCCAAAAACAACGGAAAGAAACAAAACGCGTAATTTCAATGTAAACTCTTTCTTGTCACTTCGGGTCAGTAATGCAAACATTTCTATAATTAGATCAAATTCATTTAGCTCCAAAAACGTCACCATGTGTACTTTCAGAGAATAGCAGCTTCCATATCACGCTACTTTCCAAAGAATCAGGCGATACAAACGGAGTTAATTCCTTCTGTCTTGTCACTAGATTCGTACTCGGATTTGGAAGACGGCGACATAGTAAGAAACATGACATATTTTTGTATAAACTTGTTCCAGAAACAAAGTACATTTACCTTCCCCTTTTACCGTATGCACTCCAATGATTCCTTTACTATAAAAAAATTGTTTTGGCCAGATAAATCAAATAATGAAATTCTAAAATAAATTTCATTTTAGCGATGATACCTTTCCTATACTTGTAATCGAAATATATCCTCTTTTGTATACAGAACGATATAATCGACTTTGTTAAAAAGAGGGACAGTTTTGTGCATAAACCCACAACAAGATACCATGTTGTGCGTCAAGTTCAATCTTTAAATGATGGCAATAGTGATGACGAGACGTACCAAGAGTTAAATCATCATATCCCCCCGTTAGGGACGACAGGATTGCGTGGCCCCAGCAGGAACTGGAAAAAGCGGGATGGGGAAGAGATAGAAACACTCGATGAACACTCAGCTGAAGAGGGTATCACTTATACGCAACGTAAGTAATGTTTACTAGAAATGATTATCATACCTCCATAAAACTCTGTAGCGACTATAATACTTTATTTACTGAATACTAAAATGTACAATGGGGGTGTAACCAACATCATAAGTTATCCTTATCATTAGATACATCTATGTCTTTGTTTTTGTCTATGTCTTTGTCTTTGTATTTGTTTGTAAGGCTCATTATTACAACTGTATATTTAACGAACTTGGCATTATTTCCTCTTTTGATAATCGTACTTATATTCCAACTGCCCTTTCAAAGGATGAAATACTTCATAATCATGCTTCAGTTTTAGACACATTGCATATCCCAGTCAATGTGTCGAATGAATATGAGTTACCATACCTATACTAGATTCCTAAACTATATAAACACCTTTTCAAATAAGATAATTGCTCGATCCAGTAAGTGTTCTACCAAGCCCCTATCTTTGCACCTGACAACAATATTAACAGCTATCAAGGAGAAACTTCAAACTTACTGTGCGACTACGTGTGCCAGAAGTGGTGTTAATCAAATGTGGATTCTAAAAAAATTCTGAAGAACTTTTAGTAAAGTAAAATCGCAATTTTTTTCCCTAATCAATAACATCAAAACATATGACTTTTCAACACTATACGCGACCATTCCTCACGATAAATTAATCAATAGACATTTTGACATCATTGAGAGTTGCTTCCTCAACAAAAATGGAAAAGAAAATATTCATATCTAGTGATCAGTCATCCAAAAACTTACTTTGTTAAACACCACTCTGATTCCACGCACAAATACTCTTAAGTTGAAATAAAAAATATGCTAGACTTCCTCATTGACAATTTCTTCGTGGTCTTTGGTGATCAGGTTTTCCAACAGTCTGTAGGAATTCCCGTGGGCACGAATTGTGCTCGTTTGTTAGCTGACCTGTTTCTATATTCATATGAAGCAGAATTTATTCGAAAACTTCTACGCAAAAAGATAAAATATATTGCTATGGCATTCAATATATATGTATATATATAAATATATATATATATATATATATATATATATATATATATATATATATCAATGACGTTTTGTCTATTAACAATGATAACTTTCATTCATATCTCGATTCGATATATTCATGCCAGCTCGAAATAAGACACCACAGAGTCGTCTACTTCTGCGTCATACTTAGATATTTTATTGAAAGGAGACATTAACGGCAAACTGACAACTCAACTGTATGGCAAACGGGATGATTTCAGCTTCTCCATCGTCAACTTCCCATACTTATATAAGAAGGGGAAATACAAAACGAAAAGAAGCAATGAAATTAGTTTTGAGAAATAAATCAAACATAGAAATTAATAGATAAAACAAATAATAACTAACTACAGTAATGTTAAAAAAATATGCGAGCGGATCTAACATCCAATTTTTATTGGATTGTTGTATTTGCCTCAATTTTAAATCTATAGAAAACTGCATTCATATTTGAGAGGCAAAAGATATAAACACCTCTTTTGTCATATTTTATTTGCCCCCGCCGATTTGCAAACCTTCTGTACGAATGTTAATTCCATATACCTAGATTAGATTACCTCTATGGTAGTTAAAAATAAAAAGGCACCTTGGAATTTGCGTAGAATATACAATTTATACACAGGTCGGTCTTTGCATTATGCAGACAGTTCCGATAAGCAATTTTGATGGTTTTTTATGTAAAAAGTTAAGAGAAACTTGAACATATAAATGTAACAAGACAAATACATTATTCCTATATACAAAAAAACCTACATGTCTCTGAGCTTCCTAAAAACTACCAAAGGTGATAAAATGGTATCGTATTTTGCTCTGCCAAGTGGTTAATTTGGAGATTTTTACTGTTGAAAACCCGTCTTAGAAACATTTTGAAATAATTGCTCAAATTCCCAACCCCATATCGAAATGACTTGCACGGTCTGTACGTTTCTAAGGGCGTGGTTTGAACGATCTGCACGTTTCTATTGGCGTGGCTGAATCATGCACGGAACGATATTTCCACGAAACGATTTGCACGGAACGCTGAACGGTCTGCACAGAACGGTGAACGGTTTGCATGGAACGCTGAACTGTCTGCATGGAACGCTGAACGGTTTGCACGGAATGAAACGAAACGCTTTGGAGGTGTAGTAGCACGCTTCAGGGTATATATACCACCATATTAATCATAGGCATTATTTAATCCATTCATGAATAAAATTCTTAATGTTTAGCTGAAATCACAACACACAACACCAATTGATCTAAAATAAAAAGAAGAGAAAACATGGTTCCTGGATATACCAGAGGTGGGAGCATGTGCCAGGGAGGACTATGCATCCCCTTTCGACCGGACACACCCACCGTAAACCCCTTTTTATCAGGTAATCGGCGCAATTCGTAGTCAAAGTCAATTTACCGAGAACCTCCCAACAATCCGTATGAAACAAATCAGATAGCATCTGACCCAATGCCAGGATCCACCAAGAAACTAGATCACTACAACGAACATAGCATTTGCGAAATGCCGACCTCAAACTAGACCGCTGAAACTCCTATAACACCAACTTGCCAGCCAGTAGCCCGCCGGACTCAAACACTGACCACACGCAGAAGAAGCCCCTGCGCATCGAACCAGCTATGAGACACAAACATCATGTACAGGCGACACAAATATGGATTACAAGAATATCGAAACAGGTCAGCCAACAAAGGAGCATGATTCGGACTCGGGAGAATTCCAACAGATTGTTGGAAGACCAAATACCACGAAGACACGGCCAATGAAGAATTCCAACATTTTTATTTCAACTTCAAATTAGTTGTGCGTGAAATCAGAGTTGCGCATAACATCTCCGTCGTCAACTTCCCATATTTATGTAGCAATATTTATGTCCCCTTCAAAGAAGAGGAGCATATTGCTTTGCACCTGTCGGTCGGTCGGTATGTCAGTCGATGGACCACATGTTGTACGCTCAATATCTTAAGAACTATTCACTTCATTGTAATGAGGTTTCATATGTGGGTTAGTTATGAGTAGAAGAGGAACCCTATCGATTTTCAAAAGGTCAATGGTAAATCAACTCTGGACACAGGAAGACAATATCCGCTCAATATCTTGAAAATCTTTTGCTTAACAAACATCAAACTAGGTACATTGGTACATCTTTAGACGAAGATGACCCCTATTGATTTTGAGGATACATGATAAAAGGTCAAGGGTCAATCTGATCATAGCAATATACTGTCCGCTGAATATCTTGAGAACACTTTGCTTGACAGACATCAACTTGATACATTGGTATATCTTCAGGTCAAGATTACCCCTTTTGATTTTGTGGTCACACAGTCAAATGTTAAGGGTCAAACTGTCTGCTAAATATCTTGAGAAACCTTTGTTTGACATACATCAAACTTCGTACACTGGTACAACTTTAAAGGAAGAATTTTGGTCAAAGATGAAAGGTTACATTTGACATAGTAATATATTGTCTCCTATATTTTAAGAGTTATTTGCTTGCTTTACACCAAACTTGGTAGACTGGTACATCATAAGGAGAATATGACCCTTGTTAATTTTAGGTCACATGGTTAATCCACTCTGGACAGATTAAGATATCGTCTGTTTAATATTTTGAAATGGTTTGTCACAACTATCAATTGAATAACGTATGCGTATAACCCTTTTCAATTTTACACCATTGGAGCATACATATTTTAAACACATTCCCTGTCCAGTATCACTTGCATACGGTGTCTATATGTACTACTCAAAATTTGATAAGGATCATATATATGTTTCTGTTTAAAAAATTAACTGCATAACTGGCAATATTGTGTCCACGTGAAATCAAATACGTCTTCAACAAACTTGCACGTGCATTTCATGTCATGGGAAATGCGTTTCTCATCACAGTTTATGCTTTTGCTACCATTGAACGATTTTCACTCTGGCATCGGTGTCTGATTCTTTCTAAAATTTCAATCTCACATGAGTGTTTACACTACGTTTATCAACACAATGCCCCCTCAACGTGTAAGGCGTCGCCTGACGACAGAACAACTCGGCAGATGTATTGGAATGCTTGACGCTGGCTATTCACAACGTGACGTTGCAAATCCACTAAACGTCAGCCAGAGCGTTGTAAACAAGGCCTGGAACCGACAGCAAACTTTTGGTACAGCAGCACACCGACATGGGGGTGGTCGTCAGAGGTCGACAACCAAACGCCAAGACCATTTTGTGGCTCTTCAGGCACGACGCCATCCCTTCTGGACAGCAACCAGTCTACGTAACGACCTCCTGAACGCCTCGGGGGTGAATGTGTCCACTCAGACGATACGGAATCGGCCTCACAATGCAGGTCTCAATTCGAGAAGGGCATGTGTTCGAGTCCCTCTGACTGTTCGACACCGGCGGGAGCGATTGGACTGGGCTGAACATCATGTCACTTGGACACAGAACGATTGGGTTCAAGTTCTGTTCACCGATGAGTCCAGGTATTGTTTGGACTTTACAGACAGGAGGCACCGAGTGTGGCGAGGACAACGTGAATGTTTCCATGATGCCAACATCAGTGAACATGACCGTTATGGTGGTGGTTCCATCATGGTCTGGGGTGGAATCAGCAGGGATGGAAGAACAGATCTTCCTGTCCTGGAGAGAGGAACAATGACGGGGGTGTGGTACCGGGATGAGATCCTGGATGTTTACGTCAGACCCTACGCTGGTTCTGCTGGCCCTGAGATCATTCTGATGGATGATAACGCCCGTCCTCATCGCGCCAAGGTGGTGGAGCAGTACCTTCAGCAGGAGACAATTGTCCGTATGAACTGGCAAGCGCGCTCGCCGGACTTGAACCCGATTGAGGATGTATGGAACATACTGCAGGTTGCCCTTTCACGCCGTAGAGCACAACCCACGACTTTGACAGAGCTCGGAATCTCCCTCGTGGAAGAGTGGAACAACTTTCCCATTGGAAACATCCGGGTGCTTATTGACAGCATGGCTCGACGTTGTCAAGCCGTCATTGATGCAAGGGGAGGCCATACCCGGTATTCACACTTCATCGACTAAGTGTAATGATGAACTATCCCCAAAAACTGTGTAATTATTTCTTTGGTTTGCTGTTAACTTTTTGTAATGAAATGCCTTTTGGTGTTGTTATCAGATTCCAAGCATTCCGTATTGATAAAAGTTCATGCCGTTCACGAATTTTCATTCATAAACTGAGTAAACACGTTTCTGAGTCAAATTTATGTCTTTTGTTATGTTAGTGGTAAATTACACACATATAACCTAGTGATCCTTATCAAATTTTGAGTAGTATATTTCAACTTATTCGATACACACAAGCTTGTTCTGCGTATCGTCAGGGTTTTTTTTTTTTTTTTTTTTTTTTTACTTGTAAATCGAGCCATTCTACTCACAAACGAGTTGAGGATGTAGGGTTTGGAACAGTCTCGTTTGAAGTCTTAATTTTGCAAAGTCGATGGTCGTTATAACTATTTAGTTTGCCAGTAAAATCTAGGATAGGGCCAAATGCGGTCTGACTTGTTTCATACCGATTGTTAGACCATTCTTGGCACACTGATTTTGATTACGGATAACTCCGTTTACATGATCAAGATATAGGGCTCACGGCGGATGTGACCGGTCAACAGGGGGTGGTTATTCCTCCTAGAAACCTGACCCCACCTCTGGTATATACAGAGGTCCATGTTTGCCCAACTCTTTATTTTGCATTGCTTATTATGTTATAGAAATTATGAGATTGATCACTGTTCGTTATATTTAACTTTCATACGAACAACTTCCTTTATTATCCCTGCCGAAGTCAAGATTTTAGTTATTGGTCTAGTCTAGTCAGATCTGATATTTTCCGAAGGAGTTGAAGAAAACCTTCGACTTCAGTCGACTTCCAAGAAGTTCGACATTTCCGTGATATATTGAGCCTTTACTTGGGGGTAAATTGTCGAGAAATACGACATTTCTATTAATGGAGTCTTCACTTGGTTGCAAATTGTCAAAAAATCCGACATTTCTATATATAGAGCTTTTACTTGGTTGTAAATCGTCAGGAAATGCAACATTTCTATATACGGAATCTTTACTTGGTTGTAAATTGTCAAAAAACTACTATCAGATCCACTGTCCTCGGTTTGCTTGACAAAGCACTGCCTATTTTCCAGAATACATGTACTTAGAATGACATTGTGGTACATTTCCACCTTTTCTGGAGAGATAAGTAGATATTATTGCACCCTATGATCGTCGGCATTATTTTCTTATAGAATCGAACAGTCTTTCTTTGTTCCTAAAAATGACTTGTTAGACAAAAGGAATAAAGCTGCCAGAAAGTATCATACTTTTCATTAAATTTAGATTAGGATCCCGATAGTTTCTTAAGTTACACGATACACGGTTTTCAATGTTTAACTTGATCGAGTGTCAAGTTCATTCTGCACACGTTTCATGTTTGTTCTATGATAAGAAATTCCAATTTTAAACTTCCTGCAGAGTTTGCTTGAGAGTTTTCTATTTACCATTACTTTCTTGCAATTTGCGAGTAAAAAAAAAACAAGTGTTTGATTCTGACATATTTAAAGACAGATATATCACCAATTATTTGTACATCATTTTGACAAGGTTTGATTTATCAACCAGAAGTAACTTACAAAAGTGAATGCAAGTGTGGGACCTGTCCACAAACTGACAAAGAAAAGGATTGGTTAACCAAGGCCGTATCGGAAACGACAATCCGTAAGTATATTTTGGCTGGTATTCCAAATAATGAAGCAGTACAACTGGATGTGCCCCTCTACAGCCATGAAGTCTGTCGTCTGGTCTGCAGCATCTTTCTAACCTCATTTATTAACCGGCGTCTTAATAAGCTGCTTCCATTTTTGCAGTAAATTGAGGTATTACATAAGGCAATGCATGTATTATATAATGAAAATATATTTAGTTAAATACGTTTTACTTCTGAAAATACGTAAGGGCATGAACTGCTAACGCGCTTCGTGAATGTATGATGGCGCATTGAGCGTTGCAATTCGCGTCCTCATGTATTTTCAGAATTGAAAGTTATTTTTTTAAATTTCCATTGCACTAGCTTTTATTTCTCTCAGAAATTCTGGCCATTAAAATAAACATAATATATCTTTTAAAAAATCATGAGGAAATGGCTATCATTTCGATTGGTAAGGACATTGAAGGCAATATATTGGAAATGTAAATATTAAATAATACGCTAAAACAGTCTTGATTTATAAAAACAAATTACCGCGGTCATAAGACAAATCATACAAAATTCATAAAAAATTTCTATGCTTGTATGATAAAGATAAGTATTTCATCAGTTACTTTGCTTTACGTCCATTTGGATATATGTCACTAAAATTTATATTTTACCAATTGTAGGTTACATGTAAAGTGAATATAACGAACAGTGATCAACCTCATGAAAGGTGAAGATAACGAACAGTGGTTAATCTTATAACTCCTATAAAAGTGAAGATAAAAAACAGTGATCAATCTCATAACCCTATAAAGGTGGATATAACGAACAGTGATCAATCTCATAATTGCTATGGTGAAGAAAACAAACAGTGATCAATCTCATAACTCTTATAAAGGTGAATATGATTCTTTTAAGACATAAGTTATTCCAGAGATTTTAAATCAAAAGAACTCTACATTTAGATACATTGACAACATTTTATCTATTTCAAAAAATGATAATTTATATCCATATATTGACTTGATATACCCCCAATGAACTCAAAATAAAACATACCACATGGTCTTCTATATGTAAAACTTATACGGTACCAATTTTGATGCACCAGATGCGCATTTTGACAAATAATGTCTCTTCAGTGATGCTCAACCGAAATGTTTGAAATCCGAAATAACTATAAAGTTTTAGATCTAAATATAGCCAAAAACAGCGTGCCAAACAAGTGGAGGCAAATTCGTCCAAGGATAAGAGCTATGCATGAGGGAGATATCTGTTTCGTACTTGCATATCTTAATGAACATAAATATTAACGGCAAATTACCAACTCAACTTTGTGATAAACGGGATGAATACACCATCTCCAACGTCAATTGCCATATGTATTCAGTAATATTCCATTAACACTGGCATATGGTGTTTATGTCTCTCAACTGATGCGATAGGCAAGAGCTAGTTCTGCGTATGATAAACCAGGCGATGTTACAAGGTTTTTGACAGTATCATAAAACGTCAGTGTTTCGTAAATTCCATGGTCGTAATAACGATATATTTTACCAATATTTACCAATATAATCTGTCATTGTGTCAAATGCTGTCGGACGCGTTTGAAACCGGTTGTTAGACCATTCTTGGCATACTGCTTTTTAACTACGCATTACTCCGTTTACCTAATCGAGTGATGGGCTCAAGGCGGGTTGACCGATAGACATGCTTACTCCTCCTCGGCACCTGATTTCACCTCTGGTATATCCAATATTCGTGTTTGTCCAACTTTCTATTTCGTATTGCTTATGAAAGGTGAAGATAACGAACAGTGATAAAACTCATAACTCCCATAAGCAAGACAATATAGATAGTTGGGCAAACACGGACCCCTGGACACACCAGAGGTGGGATCAGGTGCGACAGAGGAATAAGGATCCCTTGTCGACCGGTCACACCCGCCTTCAGTTATGAGGTTGATCACTGTGCTTTATCTTCATCTTTCACTTATTACTACCTGGGTCACTAAAATCTATCATAATAAGGCAAAAAATATATCCCGTTAAAATATGTATACATATGGTATCTAATACTTTCTTTTTTTTCAAACTTACCAATATGTGTATTATTATAAAACCAGAAGTCAGAGCAGTAAATCATTTGTACACATCTACATTGATTTGAAATTAGTTAGGAGAGTTACAATCTAGAGTACATGAAAATATAGACTCGGGTAGAGTTCAATGACACACTTGAAATTAAAATTTGCTAGAAAATAGTTTGACAATATCTACACACATAATATGTTTATACTTACGTTTTCAGATCAACAACTACAACATCAGGCAGGAAAAGGACCTTGTGTTATATTTATTCTAGACACGTCAGCAAGCATTACAGGACAGGGTTTCAGAGAATTGAAATGGGCATTTACGTCTATCATTGATGGTCAGAATCATATTCTAATTTCATTATGTATTGGAAAGAATAACTTTGACATTGTTAAATTTCAGAACAAGATTAGTGTTGGTCCTGTGAATTTCAGAATACTCGCAGTATCCTGATATTGACGAAAATGTGGCAGTCATTATTTGTGGTCAGAGAACAAAATTCCAACGTTATTACTCTAATAAATACAATGACATTATCCATTGTATTGGTATGTATATATACCTTTATTGAATAAGAAATAATAATACCGAAGTAAGAAATGTATATACATATAAGTTGTATGAATATATTTATGCATTTTGACAGATGACATCGAATGTGAAGGATCGTCACCCTTAGCTGCTGGGTTGTGGCTTTCTCTGGGAGCCATGAAAAATGGGGGTGGTAAATACTTTTACAATCCATCATTAGCTCATATGTTGTCTGACGTGTTTGATATAGATTGCTAGGGCGCTCTTGGCACATTCATTTTCACTACGGATTACTTTGTTTACCTGGTCAAGATAGATGTGAACCGGTCGACAGGGGATGCCTACTCTTCTTAGGCATCTGACACCTGTAGTATATCCAGCGGTCCGTGCTCGCCTGGCTCTTAGTTTTGTATTCCTTATAGGAGTTTTGAGAGTGTTCACTGTTCGTATCTTCACCTTTTTATCTAAATCGAGGTAAGCTATCGACAAACAAGTTGATGGTACCGGTGTTTCACCAATCTCCATTGAAGTCAGCATTTCGCAAATTCTATGGTCGTTATAATGATCTAGTTCGTCACTACAATCTAGCATTAAGTCAAATGCTGTCTGACGTGTTTCATACCGATTGTTAAGCCGTTCTTGGCACACTGATTTTGACAGAGGATAACTCTGTTTACCTGATCATGATATAGGGCTCACGGCGGGTGTGACCGTTCAACAGGGGATGCTTAGTCCTCCTAGGCACATGATCCCGCCTCTGGTGTGTCCAGGTGTCCGTGTTTGCCCAACTATCTATTTTGTATTGCTTATAGGAGTTATGAGATTAATCACTGTTCGTTATCTTCGCCTTGCATCTATAAGCCAATGCCCATACACTGCATATTACTCAAGGTTAGGCTCACATTCAGAAAATACAATGTTAAGGAAATGATAGCTAGAGTCTAATTGAAATCCTTTTGAACATGTTTCATTATACATAAGATATTCATGCTTTTCGTTGTCCCACACAGCACGTGTGTTTCATGATCGATGTGAAAGTGCGGTTGCATTAGATGAACACATTATTGATGTCTTGTGAAATCCGAATTGTTCGTCTAATGGCTTACATCCACGTTTTCCTCGCGTTTTTCGTATTTCGGAAAAATACAGCTGCAGTATCCCAATGCCGATACACCTGTACGCACATTTGTCCTGACATTGCCCTTGATGTTAGTAAATAAAAAAGATGTTTACATATTGATGTGTTTATTTAAAGACCCATTTCATGACCGTGCCGTTACTAAAAATGTAGGCGGAGCTTAATCCAGTCAGATTGTATTTACGTGGGGTGACCAGGGCCTAATTTAATGTTAATTGCTATACACAAAGAAATACACAGGGAACATAAAGTGTTAGAAAACCTCCTCTCCATGGTCTAAGAATAAAATTAAATCTATCTTTAAATAATACATTTAACCTAAGTATAGTACATATTTCATTTGATTTCACGTATAATTAGTTTTGAAATGTTGTCCCTCTGAAGATTACGAATTTGTCATTATAAGATCATGTATTCGTAGTTCCCCAGTGTTTCCAGTTCTACCTGGATTTGGCAATCATTCTCTGATTTGACCTGATCTAACGAATCACACAGTTAGGTATTATTTTTCGCTTTATTCCGTAGGTCTGTCATACGAATAGTTTCTGTCCAATATTAATTGTATGGCTCTGGATTTTCTGTCAAGGAATCGTTTGTCAATACAGGAACCTTGATGGCAAAGCATTTTCCAAAAGTTTTGGTATATATTTACAATTCCCGTTCTTAAGTGACGTTGTATTTTGGTTTATCGTGCCACCAATATTTTCTGTCCTCTGCGAGAACATATGACCAATAGAGGCAATCTGGGCATGATATTAATTATATTTGAAGTGCAATTTGGATATCAGACAGGGAATGTCAAAATGTGAGCAGTTGTCTTTATTTCAGGAATTTTTTTTAATACATCAATCTTGAATTGCTGCTAATTTTTCTTCTAAAAGTTGTACTATTATTTTTGACAACATTTTCGTTGGGATACAATATGGCTGTGCCTGAATTTATTTCTGTAGTGCTCACGGCAGGTGTGACCGGTCAACAGGAGATGTTTACTCCTCCTAGACACCTGATCCCACCTCTTGTGTGTCCAGCGGTACGTGTTTGCCCAACTATCTATTTTGTATTGCTTATAGGAGTTTTGAGATTGATCACTGTTCGTTATCTTCACCTTTCATTCAAATATTTAGTTCAAGTAATTATAGGCCCATGCTACGGAATCATATATGCGCTGGATGAAAGGTGTTGATAAGCGTGTAGGTAATTGCTATCACCACAATCAGATCTCGGATACCCAGTTGACACATTTGTCTAAATCTGTCAGTCAGGGCCTGTGCCATTGTCTCATTTTAGATTGACGAGAAGTATGTTTTTGATCTATGTCCAAGTAAATTTTAATGAAGGTAGCTTAGAACTGGGTCTTTAAATGTATGTTAATTGGTATCAGAGCAGTATCCCCTTGTAATGATTCTTATTCAATTACAGGTGTATGAATAAAGTGAATGCAATATACATTCTAATCAAATCTGTGAAAATAATAACTTTAATATCAATTCAAATTCTGCATAATATTACGGATGTGCCAGGAAGGTATGTTAACACAATATATATATTTGATCCGCCTTTTTATTGAACGAGGAAAATATAACGCAATGGGATTATGTGAACAGCGCATTGTGACGTCATATTCAGGGTCTGTGTTTAGCAAATTTGCAAACATGCGAGACATTGCGTTAATCAAGTTGTGTTTATTGTTCACGATTACGACAATATGGTTGATATGCTTTTACGTATTCAATGTAACATCTCAGAATGATGGGATTCAAAGTGGAGAGATATATGTCCTGCGAATGTAATCGAATCTACGCTATTTTGACTAACATGTTCGTGTTCGATAGGTATGGTGTCATTTTTCATCAGTTTCTATATATTTGTGTTACCTATGGGGAGAGCGTCGCTTGACATTCAGTCGCCATTACTGATCATGTTTACCTACCGTAGTCTCATTTTCAACTCAGAAGCGCGAAATATGGATTGCATTTGAGAGAGTACTATACATATTATGCATGGTCGCAAACCACGAGCAAAATGTTCTATCCTCATCCCTTCTAGAAAGAGTTATATGCAAACTCTGGACTGTGGCTTGAGACGACAACTTGTTATGAGGTTCTACTAACAATTCTATTCTCGTATTTTGATTTATGTTTCTGATTTTTACAACTTACGGTCGTATTTGAGGGCAAAGGAAAACAACATTTTCATTAATACCTATAGTTATAGCAGGTCAAAAATACCTTCCAATGTTTTACGTTTACTATTTCATATTTCATGTTGATGAAAGGTCGCAGCAAAGTTTTATCAAATTTTCACGTGATGCCACGCATAGTCCTTATATCTGATGGCAGACCTACAGACATACACTTGATCGGTCGAGGAGATGACTCCCCGGAGTATGAAACAAATTCAGTAAGATAATGAAGCTTAATAATGGGACTTTCTCCAACTGTCTAAACTAAAATCAGATTAAGTATTATTAATTATCATTGTGTACTAGGCCAAAGATCAAGCACTGCGTGCTGCATCACGTCTTGGAAAACAAAGTCCTGTCTTCTGTATTCCAGTTGGTGAAGATCCCGATATGGTAAGGTGTTTTTCTGTTATTCCAGATTCTGAATCGTATTTTCCCCTGCTATTGTACATATTTTCAGATGTTATATATATATACGACTCTTTGATACAAAGGAATTGAATATATATGTTTGAGATAAAATTAGCTTTCAGTTCTTTTTATCATTACAGACAGAAAAGCATATGAAAATGATTAATCTTTTAAGCACATGATAAAAAAGGTTCATTATATTATCTATGAAATGGGATGCTAACATACTTTACAGACATACTTAGGACTACTGACAAGCATGTCGAATGGCGGAAGAATAGTGCATATCCACGAAGTTCGGCAATTTGGAAGATACAGCAGAAATGTGGTAATGTACATGTAAATACGTATGCATGTATAATGTTTGTTTGATTAATTGTGAACAGTCCACCAGCGTTTGGTGACGTGAGACAAACGTAGACATAAGGCTATTGTTCAGGGTCATAGCAGTGAGGGTTCTTAATCTTGTCAACGCTTACCGTGACACAGAGTTCAATCCGAAAGCCTTCTAAATTTCACTCTAAGTCTCGGACGTATGGTGAAAGATCTGGCACAACCCATGAAATATCTCTTACGGTTTCTCCGGCGCCGGGATCAAGACCTATCACTGGATCACATGCTGTCTGACATATTTCATACCGATTGTTAGGCACACTGATTTGACTATGGATTACCCCTTCGGCGGATGTGACCGGTCGACAGGGGCTGTGTACTCCTCCTAGGCACATTACTCCACCTCTGGTATATCTAAGGATCCGTGTTCAACTCTATTTTGTATACCTTTTACGAGTCATAAGATTCTTCGTTATTCGTGATCTTCTCCTTTTATCACGATGAGAAGGTTCTGGGTTTGAATAACAAGGAAAATGTTTAATTAATCTTAAATTTGCAGCTATTTCCTTTTATCAAGTATTAGTATGAAAAGCGAACATAACGAACGGTGATCAATCTCATTAATTTTATAAGCAATACAAAATAAAAAGTAGGATAAACATGAACCCCTAGATATACCAGAGGTGGAACCAGGTGCCTAAGAGGAGTAAACATCCCCTGTCGACCGGTCACACCCACCGTGAGCCCGATATATTGATCAGACCAACGCAGTTATCCGTAGTCAAAATCAGTGTACCAAGAATGGCATGAAAGACGTTACACAGCATTATACCCAATAATAGATTGTATTGGTAAACTAAATCGTTATAACGAACATAGAATTTGCAAAATGCTGATTTTAAACAAGACGTTTGGAACCCTTGTACCATCAACTTGTTTGTCAGTAGCCTGCTTCAATTTTAAAGCTGACAATACGCAGAACAAGCTCTTGCATATCCAATCAGCTGTGAGATATAAACACCATATACAGGTGATGATGGAATATTGCTACATAAACATGGGAAGTTGACGATGTAGAAGTTGAAAGCACGCACACGTACTCTGCAGTTGAAATACAAAGTATGCTAGAGTTCCTCATTGACAATATCTTCGTGATCTTTGGTGACAAGGTCTGTTGGAATTCCCATGTGCACGAATTTGCTCTATTGTTTAGCTGACCTGTTTTTATATTCATATGAAGCAGAATTTATTTTAAAATGTCTGTGTGAAAAGAAAAAAATATCTTGCTGTGGCCTTCAATTCTACCTTTAGATATATCGACGACTTTTTCTCTATTAACAATAACTTTCATTCATATGTCGACTCCACATATCCCTGTGAATTCGAAATAAAAGACACCACAGAGTCGTCCACTTCTGCTTCATACTTTGCTATTTTATTGAAAGTAAACATTAACAGCAAACTGACAATTTTAATGTATGAAAAACGGGATGATTTCCGTTTCTCCATCGTCAACTTCCCATATTTATGTAGCAATATGCCATTATCAACTGTACATAGTGTTTATATGTCTCAGCTGATTTAATACTCAAGAGCTTGTTCTGTGTATAGTCAGTTTTTCAATCAAGGCAATCTACTGACAAACAGGTTTTTGTAGGGGGTTTCAACAGTCTCCATTGAAGTCATCATTTCGCAAATACTATTCTCTTTAAAACGATCTAGTTCGTCAATACAACATATCATTGGGTCATATGCTCTCTGACGTGTTTCATGCTGATTTTTAGACTGTTATTGGCACACTTATTTTGACTACGGATAACTCAGTTTTCCTGCTCGGGATATAAACCTCACAGCGGACAGGGAACGCTTGCTTCTCCTAGGCACATGATCCCACCTCTGGTGTGTCAAGGGGTCCGTGTTTGCCCAACTATCTATTTTGTATTGCCATTAGGAGTTATGAGATTTATCACTGTTCGTTATTTTCACCTTTCATGTCATAATCTTTTTTGTTACTTTGCCGTTGATATCTACTTTCAATAAAAATATCTAAGTATGAAGCAGAAGTGGACGACTCTGTGGTGTCTTTTATTTCGAGTTCACTGGGATATATTAAATCATTATGAGAATGAAAATTATTATTGTTAGTATATCGTACATCGTCGATACATCTAAATGCAGAAGGCCACAGCAAAAGATTTTTTTCTTCTCACGTAGAATTTTTTAAATAATATATGCTTCATAGTAATATGAAAACAGGTCAGCTAACAAAGGAAGACTGTTGGAAGACCTGATCATCAAAGACCATGAATATATTGTCAATGAGGACCTTAACCATATTTTTTATTTCAACTTCAGAGTACTTCTGAGTGGAATCAGCAGAGTGTTGCTTAACAAAGTAATTTTCTGGATGACATATAGACTATTTTTGTGCAAATTTAGGGGCTTGGAAGAACATTTACTGGGTCCAGCAATGTATCTTTGTTGTAAGAATTTTTATGAAGTTTAGGAATCCATTATAGGTACGCTAACCCATATTCATTCGACCCATTGACTGGGATATTAAATGTGTCTGAAACTGAAGCATGGTTTTGAAGAATTTTAGGTAGTTCATTTAAAATACAGTTGTCATAATGAGCCTTACAAACAAAGACAATGTTGTTACAAGCTTTGTCAGCTGGAACCAAAACATATTCCTCATGTAACCTATCTAACTTTATTATGAGTTCTGGTTTACTAAACACAGAAAGATAGATGTTACGTACTTTTGTTCTCATTAGACATTATTTGTATTTGTCTAATACGGGGTTGTAATATTCGTGTTATTCTTTTGATCCATTGTGATAATGTTCTTTTTCATATACAACAAATCGTGCTTTCTTTGAAACAACTCAATTGTATATACATTTTAACCAATACTGTTGATAAGTAATAACTAATTTAAATTTGACCTATCTTAATTTATATTCTTGGTTCATTTTCTCAAATTCCTTTCACCAGAATTATAGTTGATATCCTTAGGCTCATTTAGACGCTCGATCTGAAGTCGTTTATTTATTGCTTGAACAATCATTGGTCTTCTGCTCTCCGATTGTCTGGAATTTGTAGTCACCTCTGTGACCTTTTCAACTGACCATGACGCTGATACAAACAGGTTCATCTTAGCTGACTCTATCCTTATTTTCTTGATTCTGGGTCTAAAAAATTATTGTGCATTTTGTCTTTGGTAATCAGCTTATTTGCACCACAAATAAGTGATAAATAGGAAATTTTGGGGCCTGGTTTTTTTATGCATTGACCTAATAATATGTTTTGATAATATTGTTTATCGCATTAAAGCAAGAAATAATGCAATATTTAATGAGATAGGATAATAAATAATGATTTCAGACTCGGAAAACTACGCTTTTTCTATGTAAGTCGTAGCGCAGAAAGAATACGACCCATGTAAAAGCTATTTTCTATAGTATATGATTTTTTTTATATATATTGTTGTGTTTGCCTCAAAGAGATTTTGCGTAAAACCCGTTCATTAGTTTCAGCGATTCTCTTTGTTTGCTTTTTAAAATTATAATTTTATTTAAACATCTACCCTAGATATGATCAGTATGGGAATATATCATTAAGATATTGATTCAATTTCCTAGTCCGCTTATTCCCTGTGTTTTGAGTTGGTACACATTATCTAATTATTTATGTTCTTAATCTTTTAAAATGTCTAGTTATTTCTTATTTCATATTGTCTACTTTATATATTTATTCCCTGTGTTTTGAGTTGGTACACATTATCTAATTATTTATGGTTTTTTTCTTTTAAAATGTCTAGTTATTTCTTATTTCATATTGTCTACTTTATATATATATATATATATATATATATATATATATACATGTATATATATATATATATATATATATATATATATATATATATATATATATATATATAAGCACTGAAAAGGCCACGACACTGTTGGTTATTTAAAACTCAAATTTTCGACGCAACCCGCGTCTTTATCAAGAGACATAAATTACATAAACAAATAACACACAAAAACGACAAGTATCGATAAACTACATTGGTGAGAAGAGTGATACACTATTGTACTGAGTGATAAAAATGGTGGTGGTTACGTTGTAAAGCGTGTTTACTGACTATGGTTTAGAGAGTTTGTACCATGGTCGGGTCGGGATGAAAATAAAATTATTCTTAGAAATTACAGAAATCAGAAGAATTTAGAGGGAAATCTTACAAAACAATGTGATTATGGAATAAAATGGTGGGAAGATAATGATATGGAGTGATTAAGTTCAAAACAATATTAGGTAGTCCGTACCATTGATGATTCGGATATGGTGAACAGCGAAAAATAATGATTGCCAGAAGAACACGATTAAACAACAAACAAAGTCAATCAAAGGACACTGATCTAGCATTAAAACCAACAATCGAATAGGTGAATGGGAGAGAAGTCTAAGGAAAAAGATTCAATAATATTTTTATTTTTCAAGGTAATATATTTTTCAAGGTCAGACAAATTGAAGCCGCATTCTAGAAATTCTGATATTCCAACATAAAGAGCTATGCGAATCCGAATTTATGTTGATTTAGAATAATGTTTTACCATAGTTTAGAGGTCTTAAGATGATATATTAATAAAATACTAGTCTTCAAGGTCAATACATTTTTTCCTTTATTATCATCCCCCCTTTTTTTATTTTAAAATTTTAAAAATGAGAGGGAGAGAGAGAGAGAGAGAGAGAGAGAGAGAGAGAGAGAGAGAGAGAGAAAGAGCTATAAAATTTCATAATTGTAATGATTTCTTACGATGTTCTAACATAATTAGGAAGTATTGAAGGTCAAACAACAATCGCAATCCTGGGAATCCTCGCTATGGCTAAACAGGGAACTCAAGGTTAAATAAAGGAACTCAAGGTCAGAGCCTTGAAACCGGGGAAACGAATTGTATTTATATTAATCAAACAAAATAAGATATCTTATCGGGTGAATTTTGGCGATTAGGCTATGGAAACTGATTTTAACTAAGGATTTATCCTGGATTCATGCGCGTGAAATCATTCAAATTATTCATTCCACCTGGACGGAATGATTTCAAACGGTGCATCCAGGATTTTTCCGTGCTCTTTCTCTCTGCATCGGTCCATAATGGGTTATGATCAATAACAACCACTTGCATGTCTTGCCAAATGTGACCTTCTTTGTTGAAATGTTCCCCTACGGGTTCGGTCACGCGTTTGGTTTTGATGGTTGATCGGTGGTTGTTGGTCCAAAGTCTGATGTTTGTAGTTTCCCCAACATATTGTTGTCCACATTGTTTACAATTGATGAGGTATATGCAGTTGTTGGTTTTACAGGAGAGTTGACCCAATATTTTATACGTTTTGCCTGTAGTGAAGCTTTGGAACGTTTCTGAATTATGGCTAAATTTGCAAAGCAAACACCGCTTGTCAGAGCAAGTTGAAAAGCCTCCATTGGGTAGGGGGTTGTCTAATCTGGCCCTTACCACCAAATCCTTGATATTCCTGGGTCGTCTGAAGGACACCATTGGTGGCTCACCAAATTCTCTTGCCAATCTAGGATTATCCAAGAGTTTCGGGAAGTTATCCTTTAGGATTTTGTTTAGGTCCTTCAATGCAGGGTGGTAAGTGGTGACTAGAGGTACTCTACAGCATTTCGTTTTCTCCCTGTACTGCAACAGTGAAGACCTGTCGATTGTTTTAACCTCATCAATGGCATTAGTGACAGATAGCGGCTTGTAACCTCGTTTGCATAAATGAGACTTTATTTGTTGACCCTGTCGTTCATAGGATTCCTCACTAGAACAAATTCGTCTGGCACGAGTTGCTAGGCCTTTCGGTAAACCCTTGAAAATGTGATGTGGGTGACAGCTGGATGGCATTAGATATAAATGGGCGTCGGTCGGTTTGGTATGGAGATCAAATTCAATTTCACCATTTCTAAGAGTGGATTTTGTATCAAGAAATGTCGAAAATTTGAGTTTTAAATAACCAACAGTGTCGTGGCCTTTTCAGTGCTTTTATAAATTTCTTTACTGGCCTTGTATCTTCTCAGATCCGACACTTTAAGAAAGTAGGGTGTTGTTGGGTTTTTGTGCTTATATATATATATATATATAGCGACAATAATAAAAGTAAAGAAACACAAAACTTGAATAACACACACACACACACACACACACACACACACACACACACACACACACACACACACACACACACACATATATATATATATATATATATAGTTATTTCTAGTTATAGTCTCCTTATAAAATATCTTAAACACTGAATGATACAGCGACTGTGTGGGATTGCATCAGTGTGTATAAGTAGCGCTTTAGGAGCATAACAAAGCTTCCTTTTTTAGGGAAGTCGTTGTGGCCGAGTGGACTTATGCACTGGTTTGACAATCTTGCTAGGCGGTGGGTGCTGTACGTCGCTGGTTCGACCCCGGGCTGGGGGCGAAACTTTTCAGTACCTAGTTGTGATTATTTAGTGCTTTATATATATATATATATATATATATATATATATCACTTTTCTGTTCTAGTATGAATTATTTGTTCTTAATGCAACAGTATTAATAGAATATAATCTCTCCAGGTACTAGTTAACTTCATAATTTATCAACGTTGTAGATCAACTCTTTGGACGAGTAGGACCTAAGTCCTTATTCACTCCGCTCTACAATTGGTGACAGGACTAAAAACCAAATACATGTAGTCTGCGGTGTAATACTTTGTAGATTTAGTGTAATTGTACCGCTAGGTGTATTATATGTAGTCTTTGTTGCTTTGACATTATTCTCTATTAATATTAGCAGCATTATGTATTGCATTTCGTTTAATCTGAAGTAGTGACAGGTCGTCCCGAAAATTTGACAATTTGGTTTTTCGTGTCATTGGTCATTTTAGTGTTTTGTACATATTTTTATTATATATATGAAATGTGATGATAAAAAGCAGTGATCAATCTTATAGCTACCATCAGCATATAAATATATATTCCTTTTAGCTCCTACAAGATTGCTATTATTTCGAACTTCCGAAATTTCGGCTTGAGCATCACTGAAGAGACATCATTTGTCTTAATGTGCACCTGGTGCATCAAAATTTGTACTGTATACATTTTACATTATGATCCATGGTTCGAGGATTCTGCTGGTGGACTGTTAGTCCTCGAGGGTCTCTACAAGCCAGTAGCTAAGTACTTCGTTACCAGCTTGAAAATACGGCTGAATATTTAATTGCTGGGATAAAATTAAAAAATTCATTTCAAAATTAAGCATGATATCTCCCTTATGCATAGCTCTGAACATTGGACAAATTTGGTTTAAGTTTGTTTGTTTTTTTTGGCACTTTAGTTTTCCTTTTAACTCTTACAAGATTTTTTCGGACTTCCAAATTTTCCGATTCAGCATCACTAAATTAAAGAGGCATTATTTGTCTAAATGCGCATTTGGTGCATCAAAATTGGTACCGTATAACTTTTACGTATTATATATATATATATAAAGCACTGAGCGAAAATTTTCAGTACCTAGTTGTGATTATTTTGTACTTTATATATTAATTAATTGATTATCACATGTATCGTTTAGATCCTAGGGGTAAACGTAAGGTTGGGTGTTATAATTGTTTGTTAGTGCTTTATATTATATTATATATATATATATATATATATATATATATATATATATATATATATATATATATATACAAAATAATAAAAGTCAAGAAACACAAAACTCGAATAACATTTCACTGTAAAGCTTTCGGCTGTAATGCGTCTTTAGACAGTTATGAAATGAAACAATATTGCTAAGTAACGTCAACATACCACGACATAAGCAATTACACTGGTAGCGGTATAATACACACAATATTAAACAATGCTTGGAAATCTATAACATAGTTCAATTCAATGTATTTTCAATTTTACACTGTTATTTTCTATTAACTACGGTATGATCACTTTTATAAAAATCTTAGTCAAAAGGAAAATTTCACACAGAAAAACAACAACAAAGTGGACTATCTCACTAATTTTGAAGTGAAAACGAGTGATTTCTATGGCCTAACAAAAATTCATAAATGTAAGGAAATTCAGGAAAATATACAATGGAGGCAGAGTACTTACATAAAAATTTCCATACCCTCGGATTTAAAACTCCGCCCAATAGTAGCAGGACCTTCCTCAAGCACTCAAAGATTAAGCAATCTACTCGACTTCATTCTTAAACCACTATAGAAAAATGTATCCAGTTTTATCCGTGATGATTTGGATTTTCTCTATTAAATTCCAGAAAAAACACAGGAAGACACACTTTTGGTTAGTTTTGATGTTAACAGTCTTTATGTTAACATACCACATGACTTGGGACTAGAAGCTGTGAAATTTTGGATTGAGAAATATCCAACAGATATTAACGAAATATTTTCTAAAGATTTTATTCTTAAACCTTTAGAGTAGTTTTAGAAAATAACCACTTTTAATTTGATGATCAATTCCACCTTTAAATTAAAGGCACGGCCATGGAGACAAAAGTGGCTCATGCCTATGCAACCTTAGTAATGGAATACTTGGAAGAAAAACTACCGAATAAACTTCCTGAGATTTTTTATGCAAATTTTGCACAATATACGACATAATTGAAATAATACCTCGATGCTATTTTCATCTTTTGGAAAAAAAACTACAGATGATTTACAAAAAATCCGTGCTGGAATCAATCAATTTAATTTACTATGGATGTCAGTGATAAAGAACTGCCATTTTTGGATCTCGAATCATTTTGGATGATACCAATATAATCACGGACCTTTATTGCAAAGAAACAGATTCACATCAATATTTGGATTTCCATTCATGTCAATCTTCCCTTACCAAACGTAACATTTCATACAACATAGCTAGACGGATATGTACAATAATTACGGATACTCCATTACTGTCAAAAAGACTGAAGGAATTGAAAGCATACCTTCGGCGACAACATTATCCGGAAACCCTCATTAATGACGGAATTACCAAAGCATGGAACACACCTATATCTATCTTAAGAAACCCCCGACACGAAGAAAACGATGTATACAACGATATTCCTTTTGTAATTACGCATAACCCACGCAACCACAATATTTTTGGAACACCTAGAAGATTTTTTCCTATATTAGAACAATCCCAACATCTCAATAACCTGATAAAAGAATCTCAAATAAAAAACAGCAGAAGACAGGCTCCTAATCTGAAGAGAATTCTAACTCAATTTACTACGGAAAATTCCACATCCGTGTAAAAATATGGGGATTCACGTTGCGGTTCATGTAATCATCTAGAGGAAGGCAGAGAACAAAATTCTTAAATGAGGCAAAAAATTAACACCAAATTCTAACATAACATGCAAATCCGAAAACGTAATTATTGTATGACCTGCACCAACTGTAATAAAACCTACATCGGACAAACCAGCAAACTGAACGACCGTGTGCGCGTCCACAAGCAGCAAACTCGCGATCCAAGTATCAGAAATTCGCCATATCCCGAAACCTTTTCCAATTGTGGTCATGGATATTTCAACATATTTCCGTGTGATAAAATATTTAATAACTGCGAAATTTCCAGAGTTACAAAGGAGGAATACTTAATGAAATTGTTTGATCCCAAACTTAATAGAAAATTACTGTAAAATTGACAATAAATTTAATTGAATTCTGTAATTGGTTTCCAAGTATTGATTAATGGAAAGTGAAGATAACGAGCAGTGATCAATCTCATAACTCCTATAAGCAATACAAAATAGATAGTTGGACAAACACGGACCCCTGGACACACCAGAGGTGGGATCAGGTGCCTAGGAGGAGTAAACATCCCCTGTTGACCGGTCACACCCGCCGTCAGCCCTATATCCTGATCAGGTAAACTGAGTTATCCGCAGTCGTATTATACCGCTACCAGTGTAATTTATTATGACGTCACACAGGACAATTACTTACGTCGTGATATGTTGACGTTACTTAGCGATATCATTTCATTCCATAACTGTCTGAAGATGCATAGAGCATTAAAGTCGAAGGCTCTAACAGTGAAATGTTATTCGAGTTTTGTGTTTCTTGACTTTTATTATTGGATGTATTTACTGTATCAAATACTGAATTCTTTATTACAAACTATGCATGTATATATATATATATATATATATATAGAGAGAGAGAGAGAGAGAGAGAGAGAGAGAGAGAGAGAGAGAGAGAGAGAGAGAGAATCCAAATAGAAAATTTTCAATTTTTGTATTCACCTGAGGATGGATGTTAAAATCCAGAAAGTGCTAGTGGTTTAATAATATAATTTGCATGGAACTGCATATTTTCCATTTTATTGAATTATATATATATATATATATATATATATATATATATATATATGCGGACTTTTCTCGGAAAAATTCTTACATGAACTGCGTAATATTGTCTTTTGGTTCGCAAATAACATTGCAATTCAACAAACATACATATCCCAAGATTCGTTAGCACGTGTATTCTTCAGGAAATAGCAGGTACCATATCACCTTTCATCGCAATGAACACGAAATTGGATAAGAGGATGATTCTTTCTGTCCTGTCTCAAGGCGGATCAGATAAATCTTCACATTTGGAAGATAGCGACAAAGTAAGAACCCTTTCAAACGTGTTGTACTTTGTTTTAAGACAGAAGATATTTCTACTTACGATCAAAAAGCACTACACCATTGACAGTTAACAGTAACAAATGATTAACAGCATTTCTCTCTTTATGATATTTTTCTTTTATTTCACAATCAATGTTTTCCCTTTTCTTCATTCAGAACGATATAGTGGACTTTGTTCAAAGAAGAGATAGTTTTCTGTATCAAGGTCAATCTTTAAAAAGTGAATACGGTGATAAAGACGATATGTACCAAGAGTTATATCGTCATATGCCCCCATTAGGATCGAGGGTTAAGCGTGGCCCCAGCTGGAAATGGCAAAACCAGGATTCAGAAGGGATAGGAACAGTCGTTGGACACTTAACTGAGGAAGGTATCACTTATTCATAACGTTTCTTTCGTCTACTTTAAAACAAGAAACATACATCAGTATTAGCCCAGTGTTTAGAGAGCTAAACTCCAGTAAACATTCCTACTAAGATTCCTAGAGTTTGATGGACCCTAAAATGCCAAATATAGATGCCCTGTCGTTACTAATTGGATGTACAAACAAGTGCAATTTGTAATGATTAAGCATGATTGACTGGATTAGCAGCATTTCTCTTCATTGATCTTAAAAGTAAAATTATAAGTTATAACAAGTAGGATAAATGTTTTAATATTGATTGGTCCGCAGGCCTAATGAAATATCTGACTATTAGTTAAAATATGACACTAATTTCCTGTTCTGCATATTTAGGCTACATTTTAATATTTAGTAGCAGTATAAAGTGTTCATGACAAGCATTTCAAGGATAGTAAAAACAAATCTACAAACTATATATACCCAAATACCTTTATCCCACTTACAAGAAAAACAAAACTAAATATGATTTTAGATGTACAAATCTAGCATATTTCCACACTTTGAAAGAAAGGTGAAGATTACGAACATTGATCAAACTCATAACTGCTATAAGGAATACTAAATAGAGACTTGGACAAAGATGGACGCCTTGATATACCAGTGGTGGGATTAGGTGCGTGGGAGGATGAAGCATCCCCTGTCGGGGTAACCAGTAGTCATAATCAGTGTGTAAAGAATGTCTCTAAAATTCATTAAGGATATATTCACTCGCTAATTAGTGAAATATATATTATCCATTTACATTTCAACAACAGTAATGAAAGGTGAAGATAACGAGCAGAGATCAATCTCATAACTCCTATAAGCAATACAAAATAGAGAGTTGGGCAAACCCGAATCCATGAATAGACCAGAGGTGGGATCAGATGCCTAGGGAAAATAAGCATCTCCTGTCGACCAGTCAGACCCACTATGAGCCCTATATCTTGAACAGAAAAACAGAGTAATCCGTAGTCAAAATCAGTGCGTCAAGAACGGCCTGAAAATCGATATGAAACACATCAAACAGCATAATTTTAACCCAACGATGGATAGTATTGGCAAACTAAATCATCATAATGACCATAGAATTTGCGAAATGCTGATTTTAAACATGACTGCTGAAACTTCTGTTACATCAACTTGTTTGTCACTAGCGATTTTAAAAACAAGACAGTCTAGGCATAATGCTATTAAAAATTTGAAAACTGGTTTTACGCAGAGCGGGTTTGCGTATCAAATCAGTTGAGAGGCACAAATACTATATCAGGATCCAATTTATGCATCAACATTTATTTTTTTCATTAAACACTGTTTGTTGCTTTATCTTTAATAAAAGAGTTTTATTCTATTTATTTTACGATAATAGGGACCTTATAATGTAATTTTTTCATTTACATTAGATGGATGGCTCTCTGTAGAATGGGACAATGGTCAAACTGCAAATTATCGATTTGGAAAGACAATCTATGACGTTGTTGTATGTGATGAACCCAGGATCCCGAATAACAGCGCCGCCTTAGCTGTTGGATGTCGTGTTAAAAGAGGTATATGATATGAACCTCTCTCTTTCTTTCATAGAAACACTTCGTAATCATCGAAAGTTGGACATCTATATTTTATAGGACCGGATTGGGAGTGGGCAGATCAAGATGGCGGACCTGCAAACATTGGTTCTGTGTATAGAGTGAAGTTGGACGGAACAGTTTACGTAAGACCTTTATCAATCATTGAAATATTTGTTCATAGGGCCAACATTTTTATTATCTGTTCTACCAGTGATTTTGTTTTTGTTTTTCAAGCAACCGCCCCTCCTTTTGAATTGGGAAAAATTAGCGACATTTTCCTCCAATTGGCCCCGTCCCCGCCACTCATTGATTACTCTAAACGAGTGATCAATGAGTGACGAGCACGGGAATCAAACTGGCGTTTTATTTGTTTCTCATTCAACAAGGAATGGTCAGCGGAAGAAATTAAAAACAACATTGAACGGGTATTTTTACTTTTGATTTCAATTTTGCCTAAATGTGGGTCGACACTTTCGTAAAACGGATATTTAAAAAAGTTGACCTAGTTTTAAATTCGCCAAGAGAACGTTTGGGATGCAAGGTGAAGATAACGAACAGTGATCAATCTCATAATTCCTACAAGCAATACAAAATAGGTAGTTGGGCAAACACGGACCCCTGGACACACCAGAGGTGGGATCAGGTGCCTAGGAGGAGTAAGTATTCCCTGTTGACCGGTCACACCCGCCGTGAACCCCATAGGGATCTCTCTCTCTGTGGGGGGGTGTCGATGTGGATGCATGTGCGTTGTTCTGACTCATATACATGCATACATACCATGGCTTTGATAACTAACAAGAGCTGATGAATTTTCAGTTTGTGGGAGCAATTTACGAATGAAAACAGTTATAATCAGGCACAGTTGCATTCCGAACAATTTGCAATTCGTTTTACAATAGTAAATACATGCATTCGTGGATCGATACGTTTTGATTATTGTTATTTTCAGGTGCGATGGCCAAACTCTGTTAGAAGCAATTATAGATTCGGATACAAGGGGAAATTTGATATCTGTCCTCTGTAATCGGAACCTGTTGAGCTTGAACTTCACTGCACTTTTGATCCATCTATTGATAATACTAGTATAACATCAATGGTTGTCATGGGATAAACACTGAACTAAAATATAATTCCAAAATATATATGTTATTGAGGCATCCAAACGTGTTAAGTGACGAAGTGTTCATCAGCTGGAGAATTACGAGAGGTCATCGACAAATCCCCTTGCAAATATGGATGTATAGTCATACCTTTTCAGCATGTAAATGAGCTTCAAAACTCAATGTTGAAAATATTAAGAGCTATAAAAAGCATAATGACCGAGAATTTGATTCTTACCACATATTCACTGTATATTTGATAACTGTAAAAAGTTCTTGTTCATTTGATACACAGCATATATTGCCTGTATATTTCATACATACAATTTATTAGCGATATATTTCATAAAACACAATTTTATGTGTACCCATACACCAGCAGATATTTTGATATCAAGATATATGGTACAAATGACTACAAGTGATAATACAAATTGATATTATTGACATTTCATAGATCGATGAATTTCCTGATTTCATTATAAATGGATCAATCAGTGAGTTTGCTACATCATGTTAGTTGTTTGTTTGGATGGAGGAGTTTAACTTTCAGATACTTGGAAATTAAAAAAATCAAACAAGCATTCGAGGTCTTTCAATGCTCAGGTAAATGATTCTTTTCTAGATTAGCACTGATTATCTTTCCTCATCTACTCCAATTGTAACATACACCAGCAGTTATTTTTCTTCATTCTAAATGTAACATAAACCAGCAGTTCTTTTTTTTCACTGTATATCTAACATATACCAGCAGTTCTTTTTCTTCACTGTATATATAACATACACCAGCAGTTCTTTTTCTTCACTGTATATATAACATACACCAGCAGTTCTTTTTCTTCACCCTATATGCAACATAAACCAGCAGGTTTTTTTTCTTCAAGAACACAAACGCAAATAAGTAACAAACAATTATTCAGCCACTGTTCCAATATTCTTGAATGGAATGGGTTAACAACAGCTTAAATGAAATGATTAACATTGTAGGACATGGTTTTAAAGCACGCATGCGGTTTATAATTTATTCATCTAACATTTATTCTTTTTGCGCTTTCTGATAAAAGTTTGAGAAGTGTGAATAGACAGAGATATAGAAACACATATGATTTTATACATAGACTTTTGTCATCTATACAGTTTCCCCAACATGCAATAGTGTTAAACATTGTTTTCCTTTAAATCTCATTAGTTTCTTAACAGTGTATGTATTCGAATACTAAATGAGATCCACTGTCTGACTATAGCATTGTAACATCTATTTGTGGTTAAGATCAGTGATAATTTCTTCAATTAGATTACATTTTACAGCCATGATATTTTAGACAAACGAACAATCCTGCTGTATCTGAATTTATATAATTTGCTATCTGTAGACGCATTCCAGACGGAAATCACCAGACCATTTCTTTTCCCCCTATTTTTATTCATGCTTTTAGTTAGTTGTACTGTAAATGTTTAGAAAAGTTTCAAACTGTTTACTTCCAGTGTATCAGGGATATTCTGACTTCCCTTTTTATGATAAATTAAATATCTTCCTCGACAGACTTTGTTGAGTGTTATTGAAGAGATTTATTTCCGTAAAGAAATGCAGAAGCAATCGCCTATCGTTTATAAATAGATCCTCAACTTTCCACACGCAGGTCAAGTATTTTGATTGAATCAAAATGTTCTGCAAAGGCAAATATTTTTAAATATATGCGTTATAAGAACTTCACTTGTGTGGTTACACGTACTGAATTAGTTAATCTACAGATACTCATTTAATCACTATTCATAATCCCTCGTTACCACTACATGTACCACCACCAAATATTATATCGGAAACATTTATTTACTTGTTAAACAATATCTTGGTGAGAAAATATACAACAGAAATAAATCATTGGACGTTTTCTGTCACAAGCAGGCGTCCTTTGTCTTAATTGATACTTGTAGTTTTGCTTGTGTGCGATGGTACAAGGTGGTAAATGGTAAGTAGGTTAGGACTAACATGTTTGTATAACGCTATTAAGTGGTCTCTAGAAAAACACAAAAACCTGAACTGAATACATTTTTATAGACTTCAATCCGGCACTCCCATTCAAGTGTACATATACAATCACCTGGTAAAATCCTCTGCTATCCAAAAATGAAGGAAATATCTAGTTTTAATAATGATGAAAATTTCTTTTCTTTCTTACAAAAAGGTTATTCAGTTTCAAAACTATGGAAATTTTTTTTTAAAAACTTTTACAAGATAATTCTCTTGAAGTATATGAATGAAAAAGCACGAACTAAGTAGTGTTAACATTCTACAAACGTATCAATGACTAAACAACCACTCTTTTAGAATAAATTGTCATCATAAAAGCTATCTCTTTAGATTGGAAAATTAAGTAATAACTATTACAATAACAGGATAAGAAATTGACAAAAAATTAAAGTACAAATACTGATTTTCTAGCATGCAATTAAAAGTCTACTGATATTATGTAGTGGTTGAGTGCTGAGTCAGTTTTAAAACATCAAATCGCGGCTTCCAAGAATTTTGAAGCTTTCCGTATGGAATAGATGTTAACATATGAAAGGCGAAGATAACGAACAGGGATCAATCTTATAACTCCTATAAGCAATACAAAATACATATAATATAAATATAATCCATACAAACAAAAGGCCATGATACACAACGCTCACCTGATTCAGCTTTGCTCGGCTTAAGTACAACTGTTGTAATTTTCAAAATATTCATCACCATGAAAATTTGGACTCCATATTATGACCCCATTTTAGTCTTAACGTGTCATGACATAGCTGTTCTGGAGATTGATTGCTTGATGTTTTTCCGCCACACTCAATAATTAGTTATCTGGTGGCGCTCAGTATTTTTTATTGGTGGAAGAGAAAATCCAGATACAATGTAGTTGCATTATTCAAATAATGATGTAAAAAGCCAGCAAGGATGTGGACGAGAACCGTTATCGAAAAAATAAGATTGTACACAAAGGTTTCATAACACAAAAAGAAAGAAGAGAAAACACACACCCTTGGATATACCAGAGGTGTGAGTCTGTGCCAGGGAGGACTTAACATCTCATTTCGACCGGCCACAACCACCGTAAACCCTATATTTTGATCAAGTAAACGGCTCAATCCGTAGTCAAAGTCAATTTACCAAGACCACACCAACAATCCGTATGAAACAAATCAGATAACATCTGACCCAATGTCGGGATGCACCAGCAAACCAGATCACTACAACAAACATAACATTTGCGAAATGCCGACCTTAAACTAAACTGCCGAAACCCCTATAACACCAACTTGCCAGCCAGTAGCCCGCCCAGACCAAAACGCTGACCACACGCAGAAGAAGCCCCAGCCCATCGAACCAGGTAAGAGACACACACATTATGCACAGGCGACACAAATATGGATTACAAGAATATATAAACAGGTCAGCCAACAAAGGAACATGATCCGGGCTCGGGATAATTCCAACAGACTGTTGGAAGACCTGATCACCAAATAAGACGAAAACACGGCCAATGAAGAATTCCAACATGATTTTATTCCAACTTCAAATTAGTTGTGCGTGAAATCAGAGTTGCGCATAACATCTCCATCGTCAACTTCCCATATTCATGTAGCAATATTTATGTCCCCTTAAAAGAAGAGGAGCATATTGCTTTGTACCTGTTGGTTGGTCGGTCTGTATGTCGGTCAATGGACCATATGTTGGTTGGTTATGAGTAGAAAAGGACCCCTATCGATTTTCAGGTCAAAATGTCAATGGTCAATCAACTCTGGACATAGGAAGACAATATACGCTCAATATCTTGAGAACCCTTTGCTTGACAGACATCAAATTTCGTACACTGGTACATATTTAGAAGAAGATTACCCCTATTGATTTTGAAGATACATGATAAAAGGTCAAGGGTTAAACTGGACATAGGAATATACTGCCCGCTGAATATCTTGAGAACCCTTTGCTTGACAGACATCACACTTGATACACTGGTACATCTTCAGGTGAAGATTACTCCTATTAATTTTGTGGTCAAATAATCAAATGTTCGGGGTCAAACTGTCTGCTAAATATGTTGGGAACCCTTTGTTTGGCATACATCAAATTTTGTACTCTAGTGTAACTTTAAAGGAAGATGACCTCTATTGATTTTGGGATCAAAGATGAAAGGTTACACTTGACATAGTAATATATTGTTTCCTATATTTTAAAAGTTATTTGCTTGATTGACACCAAACTTGGTAGACTGGTACAGCATAAGGAGCAGATGACCCCTATTGATTTTATGTCACATGGTCAATCCCCTCTGGACAAAGTAAGATATCGCCTGCTAAATATATTGAAATGGTTTGGCACGAATATCAATTAAATGATGCATTTGTATAACCCTTTTCAATTTGACACCATTGGGGCTTACATGTTTTACACACATTCCTTGTACAGTGTCACTTGCATACGGTGTTCATATATTTCAACTGATTCGATACGAAAAAAATTGTTCTGTGTATCTTCAGTTTTTTTTAAATCGAGCCATTTTACTGATAAATAAGTTGAGGATGCAGGGTTTTCAACAGTCTCGTTTGAAGTCAGCATTTCGCAAAGTCGATGGTCGTTTTAACGATTTAGTTTGCCAGTACAACCTATCATTGGGTCAAATGCTATCTGACTTGTTTCATACCGATTAATAGACCGTTCTTGGCACACTGATTTTGATTACGGATAACTCCGTTTACCTGATCACGATATGGGGCTCACTGCGGGTGTGACCGGTCGACAGGGAATGCTTATTCCCCCTAGCCACCTGATCCCACCATTGGTATTTCCAGGGGTCCGTGTTTGCCCAACTCTTTATTTTGTATAGCTTATAGTAATTATGAGATCGGTCACTGTTCGTTATCTTTACCTTTCATACGAACAACCCCCTTTATTACCCCTGCCGAAATCAAGATTTAAGTTATTGATCTAGTTTAGTGCGATCTGATACTTTTCTGAAGTAGTTGAAAAACACTTTAGTCGACTTCAAGAAAGCCGACATTTCTGTGATGAAAGGTGAAGACAACGAGCAGTGATCAATCTCATAACTCGTACAAACAATGATATATTGAGCCTTTTCTTGGGTGTAAATTGTCAGGAAATTCAACATTTCTGTATATGTAGTATCTCTTGGTTGTACATTGTCAAGAAACTAGTATCAGATCCACTGTCCTCGATTTGCATCACAAACCACTGCCTATTTTCCAGATTACTTAGAATGACATTGTGCTTTATTTCCACCCTCTCTGAAGAGATAAGTTGATCTTATTGTACCCTATGCTCGTCGGCGTTATTTTTTATAGAAACGTACTGTCTTTCCTTGTTCCTAAAAATGACTTGTTAGACAAAAGGAATAAAGCTGCCAGAAAGTATCATACTTCTCATTAAATTTAAATTATGATCCCGATAGTTTCTTAAGTTACACGATACATGGTTTTCAATGTTTAACTTGATCGAGTGTCAAGTTCATTCAGTATGTTCTCTATCTTTTATTAGCGTAGACATAGCTAATCAGAGTAGTGCACGCGTTTCATGTTTGTTGTACGATAAGAAATTTCAATTTTGAACTTCCTGCAGAGTTTGCTTGAGAGTTTCTCTTTACCATTACTTCCTTGCAATTTGCGGGAAAAACCAGTGTTTGATTATGACATATTTAAAGACGGTTATAGCATCAATTATTTGCACATCATATTGACAAGTCGTACAAGATTTGGTTTCAATGTATCAACTAGAAGAAGCTTACAAAAGTGAATGCAACTGTGGCACCTGTCCACAAACTGACAACGAAAAAGCATGGGTTGTCAAGGCCAGATTGGAAGCACAAATCCGTAAGTATATTTTGGCAGGTGTTCTAGATAATGAAGCAGTACAACTGGATGTGCCCCTCTACAGCCATGCTGTCTGTTGTCTGGTGGGAAGCATCTTTCTAACCTCATTTATTAACCGGTGTCTAAATAAAATGCTTCCATTTTTGCAGTAAATTGAGGTATTACAGGAGGCTGATTGACAATGCATGTATTATATAATGAAAAGATATTTAATAAATACGTTTTACTTCTGAAAATACGTGAGGGCATGAACTGCTAACGCGCTTCGTGAATGTATAATGGCGTATTTAGCGTCGCAGTTCGCATTCTCGTCTATTTTCAGAATTGAAAGTTATATTTTTTTTTTTTAGATTTCCAATGCACTAGCTTCTGTTTCTCTCGGAATTTCTGGCCATTAAAATAAACATCACATATCTTTCAAAACAAATTCACATCTACATCAAATTCATGAGGAAATTGCTATCATTGCAATTGATAAATAAAGACATTGAAGGCAAAATATTGGAAATGTGAATATTACATAATATGCTAAAACAGTCAAAACAAATTACCACTGTCTTAAGACAAATCGTACAAAATTCATACAAACTTCTATGCTTGTATAATAAATATAAGTATCTCATCAGTTTCTTTGCTTTACGTCCATTTGAGAATTTTTCACTAAAATTGATATTTTACCAGTTGTGGGTTACATGTAAAGTGAAGATAACGAACAGTGATCAATCCCACGAAAGGTGAACATAAAGAACAGTGGTTAATCTTATAACTCCTATAAAGGTGAAGATTAAGAACACTGATCAATCTCATAACTTTTATAAAGGTGGAGATAACGAACAGTGATCAATTTCATAACTTCTCTAAAGGTGAAGATAACAAACAGTGATCAATCTCATAACTCCTATCAAGTTGAATATGATTCTTACAAGACATAAGTTATTCCAAAGATTTTAAGTCAAAAGAAAACTCTATATTTAAATAAATTGACAACATTTTATTTATTTTAAACAATTCTTGATAAATTTCATTCCGTGGGGATCCGGGTTATAATAGGTCCTCAGTACCCCCTTGCTTGTTGTAAGAGGCGACTAAATGGGGTGGTCCTTCGGATGAGACCACAAAAACCGAGGTCTCGTGTCGCAGCAGATGTGACACGATAAAAATCCTTCCCTGCTCAATGGCCATAAGCGCCGAACATAGGCCTAAGTTTTGCAGCCCTTCACCGGCAATGGTGACGTCTCCATATGAGTGAAATATTCTCGAGAGGGACGTAAAACAATATTCAATCAAACATTCATATATTGAGTCGATATACCCCAATAAACTCGAAATCAAACATACCACATAGTCTTCTATATATGTTTCGTACTTGCATATCTTATTGAACATAAATATTAACGGCAAAGTACCAACTCAGTTTTGTGATAAGCGGGATGAATACACCATCTCCACCGTCAACTTCCCATATTTATTCAGCAATATTCCATTGCCACTCGCATATGGTGTTTATGTCTATCAACTGATGCGATAGTCAAGAGCTTGTTCTGCGCATAGCAAGTTTGTATACTGATACAAGCTACTGACAAACAAGGCGATGTTACAAGGGTTTTCACAGTGTCATAAAACGTCACCGTTTCGCAAATTCCATGGTCGTAATAACGATCTGGTTTTCCAAAACCATCTGTCATTGGGTCAAATGCTGTCGGACGCGTTTCTAACCGGTTGTTAGGCCGTTCTTAGCACACTGCTTTTGACTACGCAGACTACTCTGTTTACCTAATCGAGTGACGGGCTCAAGGCTGGTTGAACGATAGACATTCTTACTCCTACTAGGCACCTGTCTACACCTCTGGTATATCCAAGGTTTCCTGTTTGCTCTCTATTTTGTATTGCATATGAAAGGTGAAGATAACGAACAGTGATCAAACTCATAACTCTCATAAGCAATACAATATAAATACCAGAGATGGGATCAGGTGCGAAGGAGTAAGCATCCCTGTCGAGCGGTTACATTCACCGTGAGTTATGAGATCGATCACTGTGCATTATCTTCATCTTTCATCTATTATTACCAAGGTCACTAAAATCTATCATTCTAAGGCAAAAGCTATATGCCATTAAAATATGTATGTATGTATATATATATATATATATATATATATATATATATATATATATGGTGTCTAATATTTTCTTTTTTTCAAACTTGTCAACAGTGTATTATTCTAAAATCAGAACTCAGAGCAGTAAATCATCTGTACCTATCTACATTGATTTGAAATTAGTTAGCAGAGTCAAAATCTAGAGTACATGAAAATATAGACTCGGGTAGAGTTCAATGACACACTTGAAATTAAAATTTGCTAGAAAAAATTATAGATTGACAATCTGCCCAACTATCTATTTTGTATTGCTTGTAGGAGTTATGAGATTGATCACTGTTCGTTATCTTCACCTTACACATATGTTTATACTTACGTTTTCAGACCAACAACTACAACATCAGGCAGGAAGAGGACCGTGTGTTATATTTATTCTAGACACGTCAGCAAGCATTAGAGGACAGGGCTTCAGAGAATTAAAAGAGGCATTTACGTCTATCATTGATGGTCAGAATCAGATTCTAATTTCATTATGTATTGGAAAAATAATTTTGGTATTGTTAAATTTCAGAATGAGATTAGTGTTGGTCCTTTGGATTTCAGAATACTCGCAGTATCCTGTTATTGACGAAAATGTGGCAGTCATTATTTGTGGTCAGAGAACAAAATTCCAACGTTATTACTCTAATAAATACGATGACATTATCCATTGTATTGGTATGTATATATGCCTTTAATGAGTAAGAAATAATAATACTGAAGTAAGAAATGTATATACATATAAATTGTATGAATATATTTATGCATTTTGACAGATGACATCGAATGTGAAGGACCGTCACCCTTAGCTGCTGCGTTGTGGCTTTCTCTGGGAGCCATGAAAAATGGGGGTGGTAAATACTTTTACAATCCATCATTAGCTCATATGTTGTCTGACGTGTTTGATATAGATTGCTAGGGCGTTCTTGGCACATTCATTTTCACTACGGATTACTTTGTTTACCTGGTCAAGATAGATGTGAACAGGTCGACAGGGGATACCTACTCTTCTTAGGCATCTGACACCTCTGGTATATCCAACGGTCCGTGCTCGCCTGGCTCTTAGTTTTGTATTCCTTATAGGAGTTTTGAGAGTGTTCACTGTTCGTATCCTCACCTTTTCATCTATAAACCAATGCCCATACATTGCATATTACTCAAGGTTAAGCTCAAATTCAGAAAATACAATGTTAAGGAAATGATACCTAGGGTCAAATTGAAATACTTTTGAACATGTTTAATTACGCATAAGTTATTCATGCTTTTCGTTGTCCTACACAGCCCGTGCGTTTTATGATCGAAGTGAAAGTACGCTTGCATTAGATGGACACATTGTCGACTTCTTGAGAAATCCGAATTGTTCGTCTGATGGCTTACATCCACGTTTTCCTCGCGTTTTTCGTATTTCGGAAAAATACATCTGCAGTATTCCATTGCTGTTACACCAGTACGCACATTTGTCTTGATGTTAGTAAAAAAAACTGTTTATATATTTATGTGTTTATATAAAGACCCATTTCATGACCGTGCCGTTACTAAAAAAGTAGATGGACCTTAATCCAGTCAGATTGTATTTACGTGGGGTGACCAAGGCCTAATTTAATGTTAATTGCTATACACAAAGAAATACACAGGAAATATAAAGTGTTAGAAAACCTCCTCTCCATGGTCTAAGAATAAGATTACAGCTATCTTTAAATGATACATTTAACCTAAGAATATTAAATATTTTATTTTATTTCACGTATAATTAGTTTTGAAATGTTGGCCATCGGAAGATTACGAATTTGTCATTATGAGATTATGTATTCGAAATTTTCCAGTGTGTCCTGTTCTACCTGGATTTGGCAATCAATCTCTGATCTGACCTGATCTAACGAATCACACAGTTAGGTATTATTGTTCGCTTTATTCCGTAGGTCTGCTACACGAATAGTTTTAGTCTAATATCAATTGTATGCTCTGGATTTTCTGTCAAGGAATCGTTTGTCAATACAGGAACCTTGATAACAAAGCATTTTCCAAACGTTTTGGTATATATTTACAATTGCCGTTCTTATGGGACGTTGTATTTTGGTTGATCGTGCCACCAAGATTTTCTGTCCTCTGCGAGAACATATGACCAATAGAGGCAATCCAGACATTATATTAATGATATTTAATGTGGAATTTAGATATCAGACAGGGAATGTCAAAATGTAAGCCGTTGGCTTTACTTTAGCTATTTCTTTTAATACATAAAACTTGAATCGTTGATAATTTTCCTTCCGATAGTTGCACTATTATTTTCACAACATTGTTCTCGGGATACAATATGGCTGTGCCTGAATTTAATTTTATAGGTCTTACGGTGGGTGTTACCGGTCAAAAGGGGATGCTTCATCCTCCAAGGCACCTAATCCCCCTCTGGTGTGTCGTGGGGTACGTGTTTGTCCAACAATCTATTTTGTATTGCTTAAAGGAGTTATGGGATTGATCACTGTTCGTTATCTTCACCTTTCATTCAAATATATAGTTCAGGTAATTATCGGCCCATGTTGCGGAATCATATATGCGCTGGGTGAGAGGGGTTGATAAGCGTGTAGGTAATTGTTATCACCACAAGCATATCTCGAATACCCAGTTGACACACTTGGCTGAACCTGTCCGTCAGGGTCTTATCCATTGTCTCATTTTAGATTGACGAGAAGTATGTTTTTTATCTCTGCCCAAGTAAATTTTAATGAAGGTAGCTTAGAACTGGGTCTTTAAATGTATGTTAATTGGTATCAGAGCAGCATTCGATTATAATGATCATTATTCAATGACGTGTATGAATGAAATGAATGCAATATACATTTTAATCAAATCTGTGAAAAATAATAACTTTAATATCAATTCAAATTCTGCATAATACTAGGGATGTGCCAGGGACGTATGATACCACAAGATAGACATTTGATCCGCCTATTCATTGAACTCTAAAAATATAAGGCAATAGGATTATGTGAACAGTGTACTGTGACGTCATATTAAGGGTCTATGTTTAGCAAATTTACAAACATATGAGACATCGCGTTGATCTAGGAATGTTTATTGTTCATGATTACGAAAATATGGTTAATATGCTTTGAAGCATTCAATGTAACATCTGAGAATGACGTGAACTTGGGTACACGGGGTTCAAATTGGAGAGATATATATTCTGCAAATATAATCGAATCTACGCTATTTTGACAAACATGTTCGTGTTCGATAGGTATGGTGTCATTTTTCATCAGTTTCTATATATTTGTGTTACCTATAAGGAGAGCGTCGCTTGACATTCTGTCGCCATTACTGATAACGTGAACCTACCGTAGTCTCGTTTTCGACTCAGAAGCGCAAGATATGGATTGTCATTGAGATAGTAATATACATGCTATGCATTCTCGCAAACCACGACCAAAATGAACTATCCCTTTCCCTTCTGGAGAGAGTTACATGCGGACTCCGGACCGTGGCTTGAGACGACAACATGTTATGAGGTTCTAGTCACAATGCTATTCTTGTATTTTCATTAATGTTTTTTGATTTTTAGAACTTACGGAGTGACCGTATTTGAGGGCGAAGGAAAACAGTATTGACATATAAATTACCAATATCAATAACAAAAATATCTTCATATGTTTTACGTTTACTATTTCATATTTCATGTTGATGAAAGGTCACAGCAAAGTTCTATCAACTTTTCACGTGGTGCCACGCATAGTCCTGATATCTGATGGCAAACCTACAGACATACACTTGATCGGTCGAGGAGATGACTCCCCGGAGTATGAAACAAATTCAGTAAGATAATGAAGCATGGGACTTTCTCCAACTGTCTAAACTAAAATCAGATTAAGTATTATTCATTATTATTGTGTACTAGGCCAAAGACCAGGCACTGCGTGTTGCATCACGTCTTGGTGAACAATGTCCTGTCTTCTGTATCCCAGTTGGTGAAGATCCCAATATGGTAAGGTGTTTTGCAATGTTTTGTTATTCCAGATTGTGAATTGTATTTTTGTCCTGCTATTGTACATATTTGCAGATGTTACATATATAACTCTTTAATACAAACAAACTGAACTTATATATTTGAGATAAACTAGGTGTTCGGTTATTTGCAAATGTTACATATATAAATCTTTAATACAAACAAACTGAGATAAAATAGGCATTCAGTTCTTTTTACTATTACAGAAAGAAAAGCATATGAAAATGACTAATCGTATAACCTTATGATAAAATAAGTTCATTCTATTATCTATGAAATGGGATGCTAACATACTTTACAGACATACTTAGGAATACTGTCAGGCATGTCGGATGGCGGAAGAATAGTGCATATCCACGAAGTTCGGCAATTTGGAAGATACAGTAGAAATGTGGTAATGTACATGTAAATACGTATGCATGTATAATGTTTGTTTGATTAATTGTGAACAGTCCACCAGCGTTTGGTGACGTGAGACAAACGTAGACATAAGGCTATTGCTCAGGGTCATAGCAGTGAGGGTTCTTAATCTTGTCAACGCTTACCATGACACAGAGTTCGATCCGAAAGACTCGAAAATTTCACTTTAAGTCTCAGACGCTTAGTGGAAAATCAATCACAACCCATGGAATATGTCTTACGGTTTACCCGTCGCCGGGATAAAGACCTATCACTGGATCAAATGCTGTCTGACGTGTTTCATACCGATTGTTAGGCTGTTCTTGGCACACTGATTTGACTACGTATTACCCCGTTTACCTGATCAAGACATAGAGTTCACGGCGGATGTGACCGATCAGCAGGGGATGTTTACTCCTCCTAGACACATTACTACACCTCTGATATATCCAGGGATTCATGTTTGTCCAACGCTATCTTGTATACCTTTTACGAGTCATCAGATACTTCTCTGTTCGTAATCCTCTCCTTTCATCACGATGTGAGGGTTCTGGTTTTGAATAACAATGAAAATTTCTAGTTAATCTTAAACTTTGTAGCTATTCTCATTTTATAAAGTAGTAGTATGAAAGGTGAAGATATCGAACGTTGAACAATCTCATACCTCCTATAAGCAATACCAAATAAAGAGTAGGGCAAACATGAACCCCTGGATATACCAGAGGTGGAATCAGGTGCCTAAGAGGAGTAGGAATCCACTGTCGACCGGTCACACCCGCGGTGAGCCCTATATCTTGATCATACAAACGGAGTTATCCGTAGTCAAAATCACTGTGCATGAAAGACGCCACACATCATTTGACCCAATGATAGGTTGTATTGGCAAACTAAATCGTTATAACGAACATATAATTTGCGAAATACTGATTTTAAACAAGACTATTGGAACCCTTGCACCATCAACTTGTTTGTCAGTAGCCTGCATCGATCTAAAAACTGATCATACGCAGAACAAGTTCTTGCTTATCCAATAAGTGGAGAGATATAAACACCACTTTAGCAGGTGATAAGGAAATATTGCTACATAAATATGGGAAGTTGACGATGTAGAAGTTGAAATGAAGTACTCTGAAGTTGAAATGATAAATATACCAGAGTTCCTCATTGATAATATCTTCGTGGTCTTTGGTGATCAGTTCTTCCAACAGTCTGTTGTAATTCCCATGTGCATGAATTGTATTCCCTTGTTAGCTGGTCTAATTTTATATTCATATGAGGCAGAATTTATTTAAAAACTTCTACGTGAGAAGAAACAGATCCCTTGCTGTGGCCTTCAATATCGACATTTAGATATATGGACGACGTTTTGTCTATTAACAATATTAATTTTCATACATATTTCGATTCCATATATCCCTGTGAGCTTGAAATAAAAGACACCACAGAGTCATCCACTTCTACTTCATACTTAGATATCTTATTGAAAGTAGACATTAACGGCAAACTGACAACTCAACTGTATGACAAACGGGATGATTCCAACTGACAAACGGGATGATTCTAGCTTCTCCATCGTCAACTTCCAATATTTATGTAGCAATATTCCATTATCACCTGCATATGGTGTTTATATCTCTCAACTGATTCAATACGCAAGGGCGTGTTCTGCGTATAGTCAATTTTAAAATCGAGGTAAGCTATTGACAAACAAGTTGATAGTACAGGGTTTTCAAAAGTCTCGATTGAAGTCAGCATTTTCACAAATTCTATGGTCGTTATAACGATCTAATTTGTAAATACAATCTATCATTGGGTCACATGCTGTCTAACATGTTTCATACCGATGGTTAGGCTGTTATTGGCACACTGGTTTTGATTACAGATAACTCTGTTTACCTGATCAGGATATAGGGCTCACGGCGGGTGTGACCGCTCGACAGGGATGCTTACTCCTCCGAGGCACCCGATTCCACCTCTGGTGTGTCCAGGGGTTCGTGTTTGCCCAACTATTTATTTCGTATTGCTTATAGGAGTTATTAGATTGATCACTGTTCGTTATCTTCATCCTTCATTTGTCATAATGTTGAGTTGTTACGTTGCCGTTGATATCTACTTTCAATAAAGTGTCTAAGTAGAAATGGACGACTCTGTGGTGTTTTTTACTTCGAGTGCACCGGGATATATTGAATCGAAACATGAATGAAAAACGTTATTGTTAATAGATAATACATCGTCGATATATCTAAATGTCGAATTGAAGGCAACAACAAGATATTTTTTCTCACGTAAGAGTTTTTTAAATAAACTCTGCTTCATAGGAATATAAAAACAGGTCAGCTAACAAAGGAACACTATTCCTGCCCATGGGGATTCCAACAGACTGTTGGACGACCTGATCACCAAACACCACGAAGATATTATCAATGAGGATCAACTTCAGAGTACTTGTGCATGGAATCAGAGTGACGTTTAACAAAGTACGTTTTTGGATGACTCTTAGAGAATTTTCGTGAGGAGCAAAGATAGGGGCTTGGTAGAACATTTACTGCATCCAGTAATGTATCTTTGTTTATAAGGATTTTTATGAAGTTTGGGAATCCAGTATAGGTACGGTCATATTCACCGACCCATTGACTGGGATATTAAATGTGTCTAAAACTGAAGCATGCATGGTTTTGAAGAATTTCTTCTTTTGAAAGGGCATATGGAGTAAAGGTACGATTACCAAAAGTAGTGTCAAGTTCGTTTAAAATACAGTTATAATAATGAGCCTTACAAACAAAGACAATTTTGTTACAAGCTTTGTCAGCAGAAACCAAAACATATTCCTTATGTAACCTATCTAACTCTTTTATCACTTCTGGTTAACTAAACACAGAAGGACAGATGGTACGTACGTTTATTTCCATACGTCTAATACGGTATTGTAATATTCGTCTTATTCTTTTGATCCATTCTGACAATGTATCAAGTTCTTCTTTTTCATATACATGTACAACAAATCGCCCTCTCTTTCAGACAACTCAATTCTACATACATTTTAATCGATAATGTTGATGAGTAAAAACTAATTTTAATTTAATTTATCTTAATTTCTATTCTTGGTTCATTTTCTCAAATTCCTTTCACCAGAATTATAGTTGATATCCTTAGGCTCATTTAGACGCTCGGTCTCAAGTCGCTTATTTATTGTTTGAACGATCATTGGTCTTCTGCTCTCCGGTTTTCTGGAATCTATAGTCACCTCTGTGACCTTTTCAAATGACCTGGACGCTGACACAAACAGTTTTATCTAAGCTGACTCTATCTTCATTTTCTTAATTATGGATCTAAAAGATTAATATGCGTCTTGTCTTTGGTAATCAGCTTTTTTGCACCATAAATAATGAAAATTTTGACCCTTTAAAAACTTTACAATATAGATTTAGACTTTTCTGGCTAGTGAAAAATAGGAAATTTTGGGGTCTGGTGTTCTTATGCATTGGCCAAATAATATGTTTTTATAACATTGTGGGAATTGAGGAAAACAATGATGGAAGATTCAATGAGATATGATAATAAATAAAGATTTCACACCCGGAAAACGGAGCATTTTCTATGTAATTCGCAGCGCGGAAAGAATACGACCCATGTAAAAAAAAATTTCTATAGTATATGATAGCTTTTCATACATCATTTTGTTCATCTCAAAGAGCTTATGTGTAAAACCTGTTTATCAGTTTCTGTGGTTCTATGTTTGTTTAGATTTTTAAATTATAATTTTATTTTTTATTTACACATATACCCTAGACATGTTCAGTATATGGAAATGTATGATGTTGATTCAATTTCCTAGACTGCTTATACTCTGCGTTTTGAGTTGTTACACATTATCTTATTATTTAAGTTCTTTTTCTTTTAAAATGTTTAGTTATTTCTTATTTCATATTGTGTACTTTATATATACACACACACAAACACACACACACACACACACACACACACACACACACATATATATATATATATATATATATATATATATCCAAATTGTGTTTTTAAAAAAAATCACAGTATCCGGTATAAAATATTAAAAGAAATAGAATAAACAGTACACAAAGTTAAAAATTTAACTTTGTGTACTGTTTATTCTATTTCTTTATATATATATATATATATATATATATATATATATATATATATATATATATATATAATATGCTTTTCTTAACATTTATGAATTATTTGTTCTTAATGTACAGTATTAATAGAATATAATCTCTCCAGGTATTAGTTAACTTTATAATTTATCAACGTTGTAGATCAACTCTTTGGACGAGTAGGACCTAAGTCCTCATTCACTCCGCTCTACAATTGGTGACAGGACTAAAAACCAAAGACATGTAGTCTGCGGTGTAAATACTTTGTAGATTTAGTGTAATTGTAGCGCTAGGTGTATTATATGTAGTCTTTGTTGCTTTGACACTATTCTCTATTAATATTAGCCGCACCATGTATTGCATTTCGTTTAATCTTAAGAGGTGACAGGTCGTCCCGAAAATTTGCCATTTTGGTTTTTGTGTCGTGGGTCATTTTAGTGTTTTGTATATATTTTTATTATATATATGAAATGTGATGATAACTAACAGTGATCAATCTCATAACTCCCATAAGCAATACAAAATAGATAGTTGAAACCCCGGCGACACCAGAGGTGAGATCAGGTGTCGAAGAGGAGTAAGCTCTCTCTCTCTCTCTCTCTCTCTCTCTCTCTCTCTCTATATATATATATATATATATATATATATATATATATATATGTATATATATATATATATATATATATATATATATATATATATATAGTTTGTAATAAAGAATTCAGTATTTGATACAGTAAATATATCCAATAGTAAAAGTCAAGAAACACAAAACTCTAATAGCATTTCACACACACACACACACACACACACACACACACACATATATATATATATATATATATATATATATATATATATATATATATATAATATAAAACAATAAAAGTCAAGAAACGCAAAACTCGAATAACATTTCACTGTAACGGTTTAACGCTAACGTCAACATATCACGACGTAAGTAATTACACTGGTAGCGGTATAATACACACAATATTAGACATTACTTGGAAATTAATTACATAGTTCACTTAAATGTAGTTTCAATTTTACACAGTTATTTTCTATTAACTACAGGATGATCACTTTTATAAAAAAAACAATTTAGTCAAAAGGAAAATTTCACAAAAAAACGAAGTGGACTATCTCACTAATTTTTAAGTGAAAACCAGTAATTTCTACGGCCTAACAAAAATTCATAAATGTAAGGAAATTCAGGAAAATATACAATGGAGGCAGAGTACTTACATAAAAATTTCCAAACCTTTTGATTTAAAACTCCGCCCAATAGTAGTAGGACCTTCTTCAAACACTCAAAGATTAAGCAATTTACTCGACTTAATTCTTAAACCACTATGCAAAAAGTTACCCAGTTTTATCCGTGATGATTTGGATTTTCTCAATTACATTCCATAAAAAGTACAGGAAGACACACTTTTGGTTAGTTTTGATGTTACCAGTCTTTACATTAACATACCACAAGACTTGGGACTAGAAGCTGTGAAAGTTTGGATTGAGAAATATCCAACAGAAATTAACGAAAGATTTTCTAAAGATTTTATATTTAAAGCTCTTAGAGTAGTTTTAGAAAATAACCACTTTCAATTTGATGATCAATTCCATCTTCACATTAAAGGCACGGCCATGAAGACAAAAGTGGTTCACACCTATGCAATCTTACCAATGGGTTACTTAGAAGAAAAACTACAGAATAAACTTCCTGAGATTTTTTATGCAAAGTTTGCACAATATACGATATAATTGAAAAAATACCTCGATGACGTTTTCATCTTTTGGAATAAAACCACAGGTGATTTACAAAAATTCCGTGCTGGAATCAATCAATTACATGAATTAATTTAATTTACTATGGATGTCGGTGATAAAGAATTGCCATTTTGGATCTCCGAATCATTAAGGATGATACCAATATAATCACGGACCTTTATTGCAAAGAAACAGATTCACATCAATATTTGGATTTCCATTCATGCCATTCTTTCCTTAATAAACGTAACATTCCATACACCATGTCTAGATGGATATATACAATAATTACGGATACTTCATTGCTGTCAAAAAGACTGGAGAAATTGAAAGCATAACTTTGACAACATTTTCCGAAAAACCTCATTAATGACGGAATTACCAAAGCATGTAACACACCTATATCTATTTTAAGAAACTCCCGACACGAAGAAAACGATGTATACAACGATATTCCTTTTGTAATTACACATAACCCACGCAACCACAATATTTTTGGAACAGCTAGACAATTTTTTTCCTATATTAGAACAATCCCAACATCTCAATGACTTGATAAAAGAATCTCAAATAAAAAACAGCACAAGACAGGCTCCTAATCTGAAGAGAATTCTAACGCGCGTCCGATTTACTACGGAAAATTCCAAATCCGTGTAAAAATGTGAGGATTCATGTTGCGGTACATGTAATCATCTAGAGGAAGGCAGAGCAAAAATTCTTAAATGAGGCAAAAAATTAACACCAAATTCTAACATGACATGCAAATCCGAAAACGTAATATATTTTATGACCTGCCCCACCTGTAATAAAAACTACATCGGACAAACTAGCAAACTGAACGCCCGTGTGCGCGTCCACAAGCAGCAAATTCGCGATCCAATATAAGAAATTCGCCATATTCCGAACATTTTGCCAATTGTGGTCATGGAGATTTCAACATATTTCCATTTGATAAAGTGTATAATGACTGCGAAATATCCAGAGTTACAAAGGAGGAATACCATATAAAATTGTTTAATCCCAAACTTAATAGAAAATAATTGTGTAAAATTGAAACTAAATTTAAATGAACTCTGTCATTGATTTCCAAGTATTGTCTAACAGTGTGTGTATTATACCCCTACTAGTGCAATTCATTATGACGTCAAAAAGGACAATTACTTACGTCGTGATATGTTGGCGTTACTTAGCAATATTATTTCATTTCATAACTGTCTGACGAGGCATTAAAGCCTTAAAGCCGAAAGCGCTAACAATGAAATGCTAAAAGAGTTTTGTGTTTCTTGACTTTTACTATTGGATGTATTTACTGTATCAAATACTGAATTCTTTATTACAAACGAGAGAGAGAGAGAGAGAGAGAGAGAGAGAGAGAGAGAGAGAGAATCCAAATAGAAAATTTTCAATTTTTGTATTCACCTGAGGATGGATGTTAAAATCCAGAAAGCGCTAGTGGTTTAATTATATAATTTGCATGGAACTGCATATTTTCCATTTTATTGAATTATATACATATATATATATATATATATATATATATATATATATATATATATATGCTGACTTTTCTCGGAGAGTCTTAAATGAGCTACGTAATATTGCCTTTTGATCCGCAAATAACATTGCAATTCAACAAACATACATATCCCAAAATTCGTTAGCACGTGTATTCTTCAGGAAATAGCAGGTACCATCTCACCTTTCATCGCAATGAACACGACATTGAATAAGACGATGATTCTTTCTGTCCTGTCTCAAGGAGGATCAGATAAATCTTCACATTTGGAAGAGAGCGACAAAGTAAGAACCCTTTCATGCGTGTTGTACTTTGTTTTAAGACATAAGATATTTCTACCTATCATATAACACTACGTCATTGACAGTTAACAGTTACAAATGATTAACAGCATTTCTCTCTTTATGATATTTTTCTTTTATTTCACAATCAATGTTTTCCCTTTTCTTCATTCAGAACGATATAGTGTACTTTGTTCAAAGAAGAGATAGTTTTCTGTATCAAGGTCAATCTTTAAAAAGTGAATTCAATGATAAAGACGAGATGTACCAAGAGTTATATCGTCATATGCCTCCATTAGGATCGAGGGTCAAGCGTGGTCCCAGCTGGAAATGGCAAAACCAGGATTCAGAAGGGATAGGAACAGTCGTTGGACACTCAGCTGAGGAAGGTATCACTTATTCCTAACGTTTGTTTCGTCTACTTTAAAACAAGAAACATACATCAGTATTAGTCGAGTATTGAGAGAGCTTAACTCCAGTAAAAATTCCTACTAAACTTCCTAGAGTTTGATGGACCCTAAAATGTCAAATATAGATGCCATGTCGTTACTTAAAGGCCGGCAATTGGGTATAAAAGCAGCCAATCGGTGAAAATGGTGGAATATATGAATTGTCTGGTCACATTCAGGTTGCAGCACTTATTTTGCAAAAATAAAGATTAAGCTGTTGTACTGAAATTTTAAAATGGGTATTCTTGTTCCCTTCATAACTTCATATATTGGCCATATCTATTTTAGATTTAAATTCTCATGAGGTTTTAATTTCGGTCTAAAAAATCTGAAGCAGGGCTAAATTTGTATTTCAAACTAGAGATTGGCAGTTTGTGGGTGTGATTATCTTTTGTTATTGTTTACACTGGATGTTGACTCACATATTGCACGAGCATGCTTGTCTAGTTCTAGATAAGGGGGTTGCACCAAAGGAAACATGTAATCAAATCACTGTATAACGTGGAAAAAAAGTACTTACTCATATATCATTGGTAAATCCAGATTTTATTTTTTAATTATATATAATCACATTCCTTTAAAAAATTTGTTAACTTTATAAAAATAACTCATTAGGACTGTTCAGTCTGATCGCCGTTTCAGAGTTTTGCAGGATTGCTGGTACCTTTTCTAGAATAATGTCAAGCATGATCGATGTTTGTCTGATTAAGCAACAATATCCTAGGCCAGTTGTGTAACTCCTATTGTCTCTCACCAATGATGACAAATGTCCAATTCATCAACCATCACTTTAAAATTACTCTCAATCTGGACTCTTATGTGTGAACATTACAATGTCAAAAGAGACAATCACAGATAGTAGGTCTCCAAATATCATAATGGACAAAGTGTTTCTTAATAATCCTTCAATGCACATGTCCTCCATTGGACATCTACAATTTCCCCCCAAATTCTTCTCATAATTGAAAGGTACCAAGAGGAAAGTCATAAGTATTATTATATCATATATACCAATATTTTGTGTATATTATCGAAAAACTACATGTTTTAAAAGACATGGATAAAACAATGATGAATTCATTTTGTAATTCCTAGGGTGAAGTTTTGTTAAAGTAAAAACCTATCCTTTCAGTGCCTCACAGATCCAGCAGAGTGGTAGAAAAATGCGGGAAAACTTTAGTTTATTTTGATAAATCATGCCAGTCTCCCTGTTCAAAATATCGTCTGCTACAGAGCACGTGTAGAGTCAAGCATAAAACTGCTGCTTATTCTGATAACACTGCTAAGCCCTGCCCTATTGCCATATATGCTTAATTGCTGTAGGGGTGTAAATTTTTCTAGGTTACTCCAGGCCTTTAATGGATGTACAAACAAGTGACAATTTGTAATGATTAAGCATGATTGCCTGGATTAGCAGCATTTCTCTTCATTGATCTTAAAAATAAAATTATAAATTATAACAACTAGGATAAATGTTTTAATATTGATTGGTCCGCAGGCCTAATGAAATATCTGAGTATTAGTTAAAATATAACACTAATTTCCTGGTCTGCATATTTAGGCTACATTTTAATATTTAGTAGCAGTATAAAGTGTTCATGACAAGCATTTCAAGGATAGTAAAAACGAATCTACAAACTATATATACCCAAATACCTTTATCCCACTTACAAGAAAAACAAAACTAAATATGATTTTGGATGTACAAATCTAGCATATTTCCACACTTTGAAAAAAAGGAGAAGATTACGAACAATGATCAATCTCATAACTGCTATAAGGAATACAAAATAGAGACTTGGACAAACATGGACGCCTTGATATACTAGCGGTGGGATCAGATGCGTGGGAGGATTAAGCATCCCCTATCGGGTAGCCCGTTGTCATAATCAATATCCAAGGTGAAGATAACGAACAGTGATCAATCTCATAACTCCTATAAGCAATACAAAATAGATAGTTGGGCAAACACGGACCTCTGGACACACCAGAGGTGGGAACAGGTGCCTAGGAGGAGTAAGCATCCCCTGTTGACCGGTCACACCCGCTGTGATCCCTATATCTTGATCAGGTAAACGGAGTTATCCGCAGTCAAAATAAGTTTGCCAAGAACGCTTTAACAATCGGTATGAAACACGTCAGACAGCATTTGACCCCAATTTGTGTAAAGAATGTCTCTGAAATTCATTAAGTATAGACTCACTCGCAAATTAGTGAAATATATATTATCCATTTACATTTCAACAACAGTAATGAAAGGTGAAGATAACGAACAAAGACCAATCTCATAACTCCTATAAACAATACAAAATAAAGAGTTGGGCAAACGCGAATCCCTGGATATACCAGAGGTGGGATCAGATGCCTAGGGGGGGAGGGGGTAAGCATCTCCTGTCGACCAGTCAGACCCGCTGTGAGCCCTATATCTTGATCAGGTAAACAGAGTAATCCGTAGTCAAAATCAGTGGGCCAAGAACGGCCTAACAATCAGTATGAAACACATCAAACAGCATAATTTTAACCCAACGATGGGTTGTATTGGCAAACTAGATCATCATAATGACCAGACAATTTGCGAAATGCTGATTTTAAACATGACTGTTGAAACTTCTGTTACATCAACTTGTTTGTCACTAGCGATTTTAAAAACAAGACAGTCTAGGCATAATGCTACTAAAAATTTAAAAACTGGTTTTAGATCGAATCAGCTGAGAGGCACAAATACTATATCAGGATCTAATTTACGCATCAACATTTAATTATTATCATTAAACACTGTTTGTCGTTTTATCTTTAATAAAAGAGTTTTATTCTATTTATTTTACGATAATAGTTACGTTATAATATAAACTTTTCATTTACATTAGATGGATGGCTCTCTGTAGAATGGGACAATGGTCAAACTGCAAATTATCGATTTGGAAAGACAATCTATGACGTTGTCGTATGTGATGAACCCAGGGTCCCGAAAAACAGTACCGCCTTAGCTGTTGGATGTCGTGTTAAAAGAGGTATATGATATGAACCTCTCACTTTCCTTCATAGAAATACTTCGTAATCATCGAAAGTTAGATATTTATATTTTATAGGACCGGATTGGGAGTGGGCAGATCAAGATGGCGGACCTGGAAACATTGGTTCTGTGTATAGAGTGAAGTCGGACGGAACAGTTTACGTAAGAACTTTATCAATCATTGAAATATTTGTTCATAGGGCCAACTTTTTTTAATTATCTGTTCTACGGGAATAAAATTGGGTTGGGGAGGGGGGGGGGGGTCGCAATAGAAATAAAAGATATAAATTCAAGCAGTCGTTCCAAAAAATAAAAAGAAATAAATGGATTGAAATATTTTATTTTTCCCCATCCTATTTCTAGTCAGTTCTACTTCAAGCATGCGGATCATGCAGTACTTTCACTGCCCCGCAGTTGTTAATAAATGACTTGTTTATATGTCATCATTTAATTGATCTATATATATATATATATATATATATATATATATATACGAATATGGACGAATTTGGCTCCACTTGTTTGGCACGCTGTTTTTGGCTATATTTAGATCTAAAACTTCATAGTTATTTCGGATTTCAAACATTTCGGTTGAGCATCACTGAAGAGACATTATTTGTCGAAATGCGCATCTGGTGCATCAAAATTGGTACCGTATAAGTTTTACATTATGACCCCTGGGTCGAGGCCTCTGCTGGTGGACTGTTAGTCCCCGAGGGTCTCTACAGCCCAGTAGCTAAGTACTTCGTTACTAGCTTGAAAATACGGATGTATATTTAATTGCTGTTATAATATTTAAAAATTCATTTCAAAATTAAGGATTATCTCCCTCATGCATAGCTCTTATCCTTGGACGAATTTGGCTCCACTTGTTTGGTACGCTGTTTTTGGCTATATTTAGATCTAAAACTTCATAGTTATTTCGGATTTCAAACATTTCGGTTGAGAAATATAAATTTCTTCTCTCATCAATTTTGTTAAAGTCTCAATGTTTTACCTGTCTTTTACGTGTGCTTTTATAAACAAACAGTCAAACATGTATTGAAAGATCGATAGTGACATTTCAGGTTGTGTCAATGAAATATTTCAGTGATAAGGCGTACCCAAAGTCTTGCAAACCTGGAACATAACAGTGTAATCTCGATTGAGATTCGGCTGGATGCCCATCAGTTCAAATATCCAGCCGAGCTGACGCTCAGCTGAGATTACGTAACACTGATATCCATTTGTATGTCACCCTCGCCATAACATTTCATAACAGTAATAGAATCGCCCATCTCGTTAATGACACCATTGACAGAGAAAATAAGATTCACTTTTAAAAACTATGACTTTGAAGTTTTACCATTATAGTCAACAGTAACGATTTTGAATCACGATAAAAATTTCTCATGTTATTAGGGCTGACATCTTCGCGCGACAGTTTCATTTTCCAGCTAAATATCGTTATACGTTTCAAAGTCTCTGATTGGATGATAACTGTGGAGTCAGCCAATGATATATCTCCTTTGATAAATATCCCTATTCATCTGGTCCCCGTCCCCGCCACTCATTAATCACTCTAAACGAGTGATCAATGAGTGGCAAGCACGGGAATCAAACTGGCGTTTTATTGTTTTCTCATTCAACAAGGACCGGTCGGCGGAAGAAATTTAAAAAAAAAACATTGAACGGGTACTTTGAATTTTCATTTCAAGTTTGCCTAAATTTGGATCGACGCTTCCGTAAAACATATATTTAAAAAAGTTGGCCTAGTTTTACATTCGCCAAGAGATTATGTTTGGGATCTCTCTTTCTTTCTCTCTCTCTCTCTCTTTCTCTCTCTCTCTCTCTCTCTCTCTCTCTCTCTCTCTCTCTCTCTAACAAACAAACAAGAGCTGATAAAGTTTCAGTTTGTGGGGGCAATTTGCGAATCGAAACAGTTATAATCAGGCACAATTGCACTCTGAACAATTTGCAATTCGTTTTACAATAGTAAATACATGCATTCGTGGATCGATACGTTTTGATTATTGTTATTTTCAGGTGCGATGGCCAAACTCTGTTAGAAGCAATTATAGATTCGGATACAAGGGAAAATTTGATGTCTGTCCTCTCTAATCGGAACCTTTTGAGCTTGAACTTGGCTGCAATTTTAATCCATTTATTGATAATACTAGTATAGCATCAATCGTTGTCATGGGATAAACACTGAATTAAAATTTAATTCCAAAACATATATGTTATTGAGGCATCCAAACGTGTTAAGTGACGAAGTGTTCATCAGCTGGAGAATTACGAGAGGTCATCGACAAATCCCCTTGCATATATGGATGTATAGTCATACCTTTTCAGCATGTAAATGAGCTTCAAAACTCAATGTTAAAATATTAAGAGCTATAAAAAGCATAATGACCGAGAATTTGATTCTTACCACATATTCACTGTATATTTGATAACTGTAAACAGTTCTTGTTCGTTTGATACACAGCACATATTGCCTGTATACCTCATACATACAATTTATTAACGATATATTTCATAAAACACCATTTTATGTGTACCCATCCACCAGCAGATATTTTGATATCAAGATATATAGTACAAATGACTACAAGTGATAACCCAAATTGATATTATTGACATTTCATAGATCGATGAATTTCCTGATTTCATTACATGTATATCAAACAAGCATTCTCGGTCTTTTAATGCTCGGGTAAAGGAGACTTTTCTAGATTAGCACTGATTATCTTTCCTCATCTACTCCAAATGTAACATACACCAGCAGTTCTTTTTCTTCACTGTATATATAACATACACCAGCAGTTCTTTTTCTTCACTGTATATATATCATACACCAGCAGTTCTTTTTCTTCACTGTATATATAACATACACCAGCAGTTCTTTTTCTTCACTGTATATATATCATACACCAACAGTTCTTTTTCTTCACTGTATATGTAACATACACCAGCAGTTCTTTTTCTTCACTGTATATATAACATACGCCAGCAGTTCTTTTTCTTCACTCTATATGTAACATACACCAGCAGTTCTTTTTCTTCACCCTATATGTAACATAAACCAGCAGTTCGTTTTCTTCAAGAACACAAACGCAAATAAGTAACAAACAATTAGACAGCCACTGTTGCAATATTCTTGAATGAATGGAAAGAATGGGTTAACAACAGATTCTATGAAATGATCAGAATTGTAGGACATGGTTTTAAAGCACGCATGTGGTTTATAATGTGTTCATCTAACATTTATTCTTGTTGTGCTTGCTGATAAAAGTTTGAGAAGTGTGAATAGACAGAGATATAGAAAAACATAATTGTATGCATAGACTTTTGTCATCTATACAGTTTCCCCAACATGCAATAGTGTTAAACATTGTTTTCCTTTAAAGCTCATTAGTTTCTTAACAGTGTATGTATACGAATACTAAATGAGATCCACGGTCAGTTTCTGACTATAGTATTGTAACATCTATTTGTGATTAAGATCAGTGATAATTTCTTCAATTAGATTACATTTTACAGCCATGACATTTTAGACAAACGAACAATCCTGCTGTATCTGAATTTATATAATTTGCTATCTGTAGACGCTTTCCAGACGGAAATCACGATCATTTCTTTTTCCCCCTATTTTTATTCATGCTTTTAGTTAGTTGTACTGTAAATGTTTAGAAAAGTTTCAAACTGTTTACTTTCAATGTATCTGTGATTTTCAGACTTCCCTTTTTATGATAAATTAAATATCTTCCTTGACAGACTTTGTTGAGTGTTATTGAAGAGATTTATTTCCGTAGAGAAATGCAGAAGCAATCGCCTATCGTTTATAAATAGATCCTCAACTTTGTACACGCATGTCAAGTATTTTGATTGAATCAAAATGTTCTTCAAAGGCAAATATTTTTAAATGTGCGCGTTATAAGAACTTTACCTGTTTGGTTACACGTACGGAATTAGTTAATCTGCAGATAATCCTTTAATCACTATTCATAATTCACCACTACCACTACATGTACCACCACCAAATATTCTATCGGAAACATTTAGCTACTTGTTAAATAATATCGTGGCGAGAAAATATACAACATAAATAAATCATTGGGCGTTTTCTGTCACAAATAGGTGTCCTTTGTCTTAATTGATACTTGTAGTTTTGCTTGTGTGCGATGGTACAAGGTGGTAAATGGTAAGTAGGTTAGGCCTAACATGTTTGTATAACACTATTAAGTGGTCTCTAGAAAAACACAAAAACTTGAACTGAATACATTTTTTTCTTTCTAGATTTCAATCAGGCACTTCCATTCATGTATACATACAAAATCACCTGGTAATATCCCTGCTTTTCAACAATGACGGAAATATTCAGTTTTAATAATAATGATAATTTCTTTTCTTTCTTACAAAAAAGGTTTCAGTTTCAAAACTATGGAAAATGAAATCTTTTTTAAAACTTTTACAAGATAATTCTCTTGAAGTATATGAAAGAAAAAGCATGAACCATGCAGTGTTAACATTCTACAAACGTATCAATGACTAAACAACCACTATTTTAGAATGAATTGTCATTATAAAAGCTATCTCTTTAGATTGGAAAATTAAGAAATAGCTATTACAATAACAGGATAAGAAATTGACAAAAAATTAAAGTAAAAATACTGATCTTCTAGTACGCAATTAAAAGTCTACTGATATTATGTAGTGGTTGAGTGCTGAGTCAGTTTTAAAACATCGAATGGCGGCTTCCATTTAGGTGGATCCAAGAATTTCTAAGTCTTCCGTATGAAAGAGATGTTAACATATGAAAGGTGAAAATAACGAACAGGGATCAATCTGATAACTCCTATAAGCAATACAAAATACATATGCTATAAATATAATACATACAAACAAGGGGACCATGATACACAACGCTCACCTGATTCACCTTCGCTCGGCTTAGTTTCAACTGTTGTGATTTTCAAAATATTCATCACCATGAAAAGTTTGGACTACATATTATGACCCTATTCTAGGCCTAACGTGCCATGGCATAGTCGAACATGAATTCACACAACATGGGGATGCCTCAACACAAATATGACTAATATGACATAGCTCTTCTGGAAGTTGATTGATTAATGTTTTTCCGCCACACTCAACATTTTTTCAGTCATCTGGTGGCGCCCAGTTTTTATTGGTGGAATAGAGAACCCAGATGCAATGTATCTGGGAAGAGACCATCTACCTTCCGAAAGTAAACTGTGAAACTTTCTCACTTACCGACGCGAGCGGGATTCCAACCCGCTCTGTTCTGGAGAAGGTGAAGGTCATAGATCATGGGATGAAATGAAAGGCTTTGCCATAAGGTATCTGTACGAGTATATAAAATATAAAAGCTCTACATCACATACTTCAAGATATATCCAATAGGTAACATTTCGTAAAAGTAGGTCAAACACCAAGGTGAAGACAACACGTTTAAACACCATGGTATCATAGGAAACGGTTTGGTTATGGAGAATATATGTACAAGTATGAAAGTCCTAGCTTTCATAGTTCATGAGATATTTGATAGCATGGGTTTTCTTAAAATCAAGTGAAACCTCAAGATTAAAGGGAAATAAATAAATTAAAGTGTGTTGTTTACATCCACCATATACCTTATCTTAAAATGTAATTTAAAGCCATAAAACATGGTTCAGTTATATGGTCAGTGTTAATGCCGTGATAGCATCTCTGTGACGTCAGCAAACCCCTTTGTAAATTGACCACTAAACAAGAATGGTACAATAAAATAACCTTGGGATTGTTCCATATGCATTTGAGTCAAAATATATGGAAGAATTACTTAAAACATCACTGATGATGCATCAAATGCATTTATCCCCACTAGTAGACTTGCTCAAGTCTCTATGTTGTTTTTATTACTTTATCAGTTCGTTCAAATTGTTCTGTGTTTCAGAAGTCTAAATATATGCTCTCTACCATACTTAATGTCACCAGACATCTATGTTTGGCATTATCAAAAAGTATTAAAGAGAGCAATGATTATTAAACATAGAGACTTGAGAAAGTCTACTCCACTAGAGGAAAGGTTGAATGTGCGAGGACATGACCACTGCAGAGGAATACATGTGTTACACAGTAATTGATATGGGGAGCTCCGATGTATAACTAACCATGAACAATTTCATTGATTGATTCTAAACCCAGATGTTCTTGCAGTTGCATTTATTCAAATAATGATGTAAAAAGCCAGCAAGGATGTGCACCAGAACAGTTATCGAACAAGTACACAAAAGTTTCATAACACAATTTCCCATTCTTCAAATTAGTTATTCGTTGTTTGCATATATATTCATTTGGATGTAGCATTTTTAGCAGGGTTTGGTATCAAAAGAAACTTGTCGTGCATTGTCTTTGCTTATGTGTGTAATTAAAGGCTTGACAAGCTGGCATTTTTAAAAACACATTACATTACTGTTAACTTCCTTGGAGAACTGATAAGAACTGTGAAAGGGGTTTGCTGACGTAGCAGAACATTTAGAAGTGATCGGAATGCTGAGATATTTAACTCTAAACAGTGAGGAAAATCAAAATAGCAGCCTGCATGATTTTGTCAAACTCTGATTTTTAATCAGTGATTAGTGCTTAATTGTGTATATGTTGAGACAATTAGAATGGTTAATATAATTGCTATGGTAAAAATCATTATTTCAACTCTATTTTTTCTTTCTGCCTGACCTTTCCCTTTCGGGTAACGATATTAGAAAAAATGACTTCGTCACAAAAATGCATGATTCTATGAATATGAAAGTAATATAACTTACATTCGACAGTTTACGAGGAAAGTTTTAGAATCTGAATAAACTCCACGGTCAACTGTATGGTCTCACAATAAGAAATATATATGCAAATTATAAGATATACATACAACAGTTCAAGAGATATTATATGTTTAAGTTTTCATAAAATAGGTAAAACGTTTTTTCTTTAATTCACTGGAATTCGATACATCTTAATGAACTCAAAAAAGACACCACATCGTCGTCCACTACTGTGTCATACACACAATCCACCCTGGGTAGTGCACATTCAAATTAGGCTCCCGAAGGTAAGATAGGACCACAGTCCTATGACATTTCATCTATCAAATATATTCACTTTTATTCATACAATTAAGTATATTTAGGATAGATAAAACGCTGTCAGTGTATTTAAATGTAGTTTAAAGCAAGGTGTTTCTTCTTTTCCTGCTTTTTAGAATAAATCTTCCTCTTAAGAATACAAATTATCGAACAAATATGGACTGTCTTTTTGTATTGCAATCTACAATTTACAGGATACCCTTAATAGCTGGAACTTCTATTGCTCAATATCTCGAAAGAACCTTCCAGTTCAAAATTTACATATAACATTCAACCACTACCATTTTCTTGAACTCCTGATCTCTCGAAGAAAAGTTTTAAGTCCCTTTATATACACTCCTTTGAAATCCATGTTTGATATCTTGATATGTTCATGTTTTACACAAGTCTTCGTTCCTTTGCCTGTATTAGCGTGGACCATATCGGAAATGGTCATTTGTCATGAAAACACGACACAACAGGTTGGTAGGGTCTACTTAGCGATGCGTCTTTGTGGGATATTCCAAGCTAGGGATTACTTAGTCTGTTAAATGATCGGCACCGATAAGCGGAACAACATCGTATATATAAAAGAGGAGTTCCTCATTGACGATAACTTTCTAGTTTGTGGTGAACAGGTCTTCCAACAGCCTATTGGAATTTATATGGGCACAAAAATTGTGTTCCTCTTTTAGCTGATTAACTGACCTGATTTTGTATTTTTATAAAGTAGAATTTATTAATATTTGTACAAAGTGTTTAGAGTTTTTTTTCTATATTTTACTTCCAAAGAAGAGACTTAACTGCCCTAATTGAAGTAACATTTAATATCAAGCACAGACAATTTCACTTTATTAGGATATCGACTTCCGCCACTACCTGGGGTTGAACACAGCATGTACTCCATTTGAGTGTGAGAATGATTTTACAAAAGTTTTATAATCTTCAAGTTTGAATATGAATATGATTTTGAGCACAGTTTGAGTATGAAAAACCTGCTTATATTTTGTAGAGTCTCTCTGTTTCTTTATCTTTCTCTTTGTCTGTCTTTATATCTCTTTGTCTATGTATCTTTCTCTGTCTCGGTAACTTGGCCTGTATGTCTGTCTGTTTGCCGGTCTCTCTCTCTCTCTCTCTCTCTCTCTCTCTCTCTCTCTCTCTCTCTTTTCCAAAACATTAAACTCAGTTGAGCATTGATTAGTCGGAACCTAGTCCCCCAATAATTTTCATTAAAATCTTAATATAATGAACAGTGATCAACTCCTACAAATAATATAAGATTAGGAGTCGGGCAAGCACAGATCCCTGAAAATACCAGGATGTGGTATCAGATGCCGAAGTGGAGTAAGCATCCCCTATTGACCGGACACATCCGCGGTAAGCCCTATATCTCGATAAGGTAAACGGAGTCATCCGTAGTACAAATAAGTCGGTAAAGAAGGTACTAAGAATTGTATGAAACACGTCAGCCAGCATATGCCCCAATTACAGGTTATATTTGTAAATTAGATTGTTAAAATGACTCTAGAATTTGCGAAATGCTGACTTTGAACGAGACTGTTGAAACCCCATAACATCAACTTGTTTGTTAGTAGCCTTCCTGGATCTAAATAAAAACCTCACCATACACAGACGAAGATCTTGTGTATCAAATCAGATTATATATATGAACACTATAAGCAGGTTATAATGGGATATTGCTACATAGATTTGGGAAGTTGACAATGGAGAAGCTGAAGTCATTCCGTTTCTCATCAAAATGAGCCGATAGTTTCCCGTTAACATAATTATATGTTCAATAAATTATCGAAGTAGGAAACATATATGGAAGACTATGTGATGTCTTTTATTTCGAGTTCAATGGGATGTATCGTATCGAAATATGAATGAAAATGGTTATTTTCAATAGATAAAATGTCATCGATAAATCTGACTGTCGAGCTGAAGAACACAGCAAAATATATTTCTTCTCATGTAGGAGCTTTTGTAGAAATTCTGCATTGTAAGAATATGAAATCAGTTCAGCTACTAAAGGAATACAATTAGTGTCCATGGGAATTCCAACAAATTGTTTTAAGACTTAAACACCAAAAGCTACGAGGATCTTGTCGATGAGAACCTTCTGCAACTTTTTAATACCTATTTCAGTTTTGTGGAGTCAAAATGTTAATGACCATCATTATTGATTAAAAAACTTATCGTCCGATATTTCACATTAACGTAAATATAATTAATAAGACTACTTTTTACTTCTTTTTTTACAAAAAGTTTTAACTTTGTATTTTTTATAGGATATCAATCACTGTTCCTTGTCCTCACATTTTCATCTAGCTCATACATGTAAGACAAATGTTCAATTTTACAGTAACGTGAATACGTGTATAGTTAATATTGCTAATTCTTGAATTTTTTTTTTATGTTTTATCAGTTTAAGAAAAAGCCGCACGCTTAAGGTAGATCTAAATCAGGCCTTAAATGGACTCAATCATGAAAACATTGGTTTTACAAGATAAATATATATTCCAGTAATAGATAGACATTGAAAAATATATATGCTGATACGCTATTTTCATTGTTATTGCATCTCAAAAGAAAGCACCTCATCAACATTAAGGAAAATGCACTCCTCCTTCTTTATTTTTCTTAACAATTATTATTTTCCCAAACAAATTGGCTGTAATAAGCAACATAGACTATATACCCTTTATATAATGATATGTAATCATTCATTCTAATAAATTGGAATAAATATTTTCATAATGTATACTTTGTGAGCCCAAACATATTAAAAGAAACACTGTGGGGAATACCATTTGACGTCATTACTGATCTTTTCCCTAATTGTTATGGACTAAACCTTGAATTAATTGTTTTTAATTAACAGATTATTATCTTAGAATAAGGATTTGAGTAAGAAAATCATATGTTGACATATTATTTTAGAAGCTATCAGCTCTACAACAAGTACACACACACCCTAAAATCTTGAAAAATGACACATAATCATATCTTCGTTAGACATGTGAAGTTTGAGCATATTTAAAACCTTGGATAATAATTTGAACTAAGCTAAACTATACCTATTATAAGATACATATGGTTTACAATTAAATTTTACATTTTATCTGGAAAAAATATTCTAGAGAAGGCTTTGCACAATGTATATGTAAAACGACAGTAACAAACTGAATTTTTATGATTTTGCTTAGATGATTAATGCATACGTGCAAAGTGTGATATACCTTATATCCTGAGACAAAGTTTTACATGAATCTCTAGATCTACTGGTCATGAAATCATTTACATGTACATGAATTGGATATATGTACATGTACACGTACATCACTTACGCCGGTCTAAGTAGATGCAATCTCAATAAGGAACAAATAGATGCCGCCCCAATAATTTTGAAAAAAGGAAAGGGAGTGAGGAAAAATGACAAATTCATGACGGTTGGTGAAATAAAACAAATTATTTGCAGCGGATCTTTGAAGCTTGCGTCAATATCTGTAACATTGTAGCAGCGAACACAACTACCTAACGATATCTGTGGTCACTAGAGCAGCGAAATGTGAACTTTTCTTTTTTACACGAGCGTATCCTATATTTGTTGATGACAATTTGGAACCTATTCTAACCCGGATCCTCACAAAAGAAATATTATCATGATGCTCTTGAAAATCTGAATTGGTCTGACCCACCCACCCCTTTTCCCATCTGTTTACCCCACTTTCTGATGCCTGCAATTCCATATGTTGAACATTTGGATCATAGTAAAACTTTTACATACACAAAGAGTCAATGTACACCGAATGCCTCACGGACATCTACAATGTAATTGACACACCCTCATCCACCAAAATGTTGTTTGTTCTCCAACCGATTTTTTTCTAAAGCTATAATCATCTCTACCCCCCCCCCCCTTTTTTTTAAAAATAAAACACAACAACATTTCAACTTAAAACTTGACTGATAAGAAGATAAGAACATTGATATCGGATCTTCATATTTTCTATCACCATGTAAAAATCAAATGGATATCAGTAGTATAGCCCGCCCCGATAGGGGGTTCAACTGAGTGCAGTTTTGAGTGCGGGCCGATAGAGGGTTCAACTGAGTGCAGTTTTGAGTGTAGTTTGGAGTGCGGGTTTTTATAGACGGGTCAAGCAGTTGGCCAGGTGGTCGGGGCCACCTGGCGCGGTCAAGCGGGGTTGGCGCGGTCAAGCTGGGCAGGTGAGGAGAGGTGGCGCTGTGTAGCAGGCGAGGTGTGGGGGGATAGCGTGTGAGCGTTTTGTATTCCTGGTGTATTCCTTTATATTAAATTTTCAAATAAAAAGAATTAAAGAACAATGGTTGAAAGTTTACACATTTATTCAATGAACAATTAAAAGTTTACACATTTATCAAATCAACAATTTACACAGAATTAAACACAATTCATAAAGTCCACACAAATTTACAGTCTTTTACGCGGACTTGGATTTCTTGGCGGCAGTTTTCCTCTTCTTTTTGGGTGGTTCTTCTGTGGGTGGGGGGTTTGTGTTGGGAACGTCCTGCTGTTTCGGACAGTCCGCAATCCAATGGCCCACTTGCCCACACTTGTAGCACGGGTCGCGCTCTTTAGTTTTCTTGGTGGTTTTCTGCGGGCAATCTGGCGCCCAATGCCCCGTTTCCCCACAGGTGAAGCAGACGTTGTTGGTAGGGTCCTTACGGGGTTTAGCGGCCACTACTTCCTCCAGTTTTTTCATCAGCACCGCGGCGTGATTGGTGATTTCATCGGCGAGCACGTTGATGCGGTTGACGATTCCGTCCATGGTGGTCGTAATGATCGCAAAATCAGCCCTGGTCATGGGGGAATCTTACTAATGGGAGGATTATCGTATAATCCCAACTACAGTCCCGTAGCATCCTGTGAATCAGGGAAGAAAAACCCCAGGCCTTGATCCGTAGGATTCTGACTAGGGAGAAAGTCCGTGGTCTGTGCCATTTCCAGCTGTCTGTCAATGTATTCTTACTGCGTCTGATCTACGGGCTTCTTAGCTTTCTTCACGTCGACTTGTTTCTGTGTCAGAAGATATAATGAGGTGTGACAACTAGGATCCGCTTTTATAACAAGTTCAATGACATCCGCAGAACATCAGGCGTTGTAATTTAATAATCCCTCACACCAAATACGTACAGTTCATCGACATCGTAAACGTTAAAATAGTTGTTTACACAGGTGATGGCATCTTCTAATTTCCGAGCTCTGGTCCACGGAAATCTCACTGCCGTGACGCTTTCCCACATATCATGGTATCGAGCCCAAAACATACACCATACACTTCGTCGGATACGCGGTTTTTTCAGCCGAATAAAACCCGATACTTTGCGAGTTCCATCAAGCAGCGTGTAGAACTGGAAAGTCATAAATTGTATATTACTAAATTGCCGGTACGATTTCTCTAAATCTGAAGCAATGTTTTCTTCTGACCAGCGATCTAAAACATATTCCAAACACCTATTTCGAGATCTACGTTTTCTACGCATGTGGTGTCTTCTTGCCACTAAAGTTTCCCAAATATTTTCATCGTATTCTTCCATATTAATCTCTGGTAAGGATAGACCTTCCATGTTAATGTACTAAACAACATTTGAACATAATTTATTGACCACGTGATGAACGCCTGGCGTTTTTAGCGTGAGAGAAGCTGATTTTCTGAAAACAACTTTCGCGCGCTTCGCCTAGCGCGTGACGACGTTCTGCAAAACCTAGCGTTTTTAGCGTGAGAGAACCTGATTTTCTGAAAACAACTTTCGCGCGCTTCGTCTAGCGCGTGACGACTTAATGAACTTATGAACACCTGGCGTTTTTAGCGTTAGACGGTCATGCTTATATCTTAAATTTTGTCAAGATTGTTGAAAATTCATCATGGTATAAATCTGCTAGCTGCTAACCCTAACCCTAACCCTGATGTGCAATCAGTGATACCCAAGGTGGGGAATCTTGATAGCTTTCGACGGATTGCTAGATCGTTAGCCAAAGACACAAATCCAGGGCGACTAATCATGATTTATCTGTATGCCGAGGAGCTCAAGAAAATCATCCCCAATCAAACCCGCGACATTGCGATCATTCTACAAGAAAGTTTACAAGAGGGGTTCATGGAAATGATGCGGTTTAACTAGTTTTCTTCATTAACAAATCATGGCTGGCAGTGACAACATCGCAGAAAAAACACATAAGCATGCATTAAAATGCATCGAGAAAATGCAAGACGATGGGGTGTTTCAAGGTGTTAAAAAATATCTGATATCGGGAGTGTTTCCAATAACCCTAGACGAGTATACAGATCTACGGAACCATGGGTATAAGCACGTCTATAACGATGCAGGATTGATATTAATTCATATCGTGGGCGAGGAATTCAAGAAACGCATGCCAGAAAAAACCACCGAGATTGAAAGTATCACAAGCGACTGGCTTTGAGAAGTGTACATAAAGTGTAAAGAACTTAAATCATTTCATTTATGAAATCATGGCTGAGAGGGACAACACAGAAAAAACATTTGTCGGACAGTGTATTGAGGAGGTAGAAAACTTACCAGGATTTCAATTTGTGAAATCCTATCTTCGTTCGGAAATATTTCCAATCACTTTAGACGAATATTCATGGATATACAACCATCTAATCGAGAACCGTATCGGGACCTCGGCCTTGGTCTTGATTCATTTAATAGCCGAGGAATTAAAGAGAACGATGCCAGACCAAACACCCGAGATCGAGACCCTCCGAGCGCAGTATCTTCACGACATGTACATCAAAATACGAGAAAATGCGTAACCTTTAATCTGGCCAACAATTAAGTGTATCTGTTACCCGAAGAAGATCGAAAAAGCATCTGGATGACGGTAGCCGCCGATCGATATCGATTCCAAAGAAGAATCCAGAGTGTGGAGAACATTTTAAAACCTATCTTAGAAAAACTTTTTATTTCTTTGTAAGTGACATGAATAAAACATTGTTGTATGTGGCGTGAATAAAAATGTTTAAAATACATAGATTGTGTTTGTCGAGTCTCTCAGAGGAAGGGTTTATTCTATTACTCGGGAGAAAAATCCTGAAAGTGGATTGACAATCAGTTAGAATAAGATGTTTTCTACTGTATTACAGGTTATTGGTCATTTTTATAATTGTACATGTCCGAGAAATAAAGACTTTAAGTGTCTGTGTTAGTGGATTCACCTCGACTCGTGCTCTTTGATCTCTGTTTCATTGAAGAGTATGCTCCGTAGCAAAATAAAACTAAGCTTAACGAATTCAGCGTCTCAGAATCTATCGGATAAAATCATCCTCAATTCAAAGAAATTGAATGTATAGAAAAAGAAAATGTGAAAAACTCTCTTCACGAAAGCACAAATTAGTCATTTTGACGATCGCCATCTTGGCTTCGTCTCCGAAGCGAGGGATGTTTTCGAGGAGGTCCGCGCTCTCTCGTTATATTACGACGCTCTCGCCAGTTCGCTTCACTGGTGACCCAGTAAGATTAGAAGATTGAAGATTTTGAGAAGATTTATTTTGAGAAAAAGAACAACAATGTCGACAACGAGGATGGTCTTTTCCACCTTACCGGGGATTCGATACCGGCTGTAGCTCGTTACCGAGCGGAACAATGGTGGGGACTGGGTAGTCATGAGCACCCGGGAATTGGGCCAGTTTAGTCCTCTTGATAGGGCGGGGGCTATGGAGCTCGTCAATCAAGTGAGGCGGCGTTACGAGCGCCCTGGACGGGGTCGCACCCGCCGTAGGACAGCACGCATGTCCACCACCCCCAGACGTCGCCCCCAGTCAACAGACATCCCATCGCAACTCGGACCCTCGGAACAACCCTTGCCATCGATACTGGAGGGGTACTCGCCCTCATCGATGTCACCCCAGCCACTCACTAGTCCGAGAGCGAGCCTGGAAGAAGTGGTGCCCCAAACACTCACACCCCCGTCAACCCCTGTGAGACCCCGGGCACGACGTCGCGGTGCCGTTCGTGTGCTGCCACTCCATACAACACCGGCGTCAGCAGGACCGCCGACAGAACACGAGACCGTCGTCCCGGGGTGGTCAGATCGAGTACCATCGATCTGGTTCACCTGCCCCATCTGTCTGCAAGACGCCAAACACTCACAGTTAGAGTGTAGCCACTGCAAACAGCGGGCGGTGTGCTGCGAGTGTGTGGTCCAGCTGGAGGGCGGAAGATACAGGCGGTGCCCCCTCTGCAGATTCATCGGTGTTTAGAAAGGCACAGAATAAAGTAAAAACCCCACGGCCCTTTTAAGGGCCACCCACATCTTTTGAAAATATGGTGTTTATCACAATGATTGAGAAACGTACACAAATTAACACCAGTAGCACTTTATTTACTACCAAACACATGATTATGTTTTAATGACAATATACACTTGTTTATCATACCTATAAGCAAAGTCTTGAATAAATTGTCTGTAACGAGTGGAATTTCCCACTAAACCACAGGCAATCTTAGAAGGAAAAGCTAAAGTCTTGTACGATAATCTACCCAAATGTCGCAAACACTGTTGAAACCATAGTTCTCGTTGTTCACGGGGGTCTCGATAGCGGGGAATACATCCTTTACCATAATCCCATTGTCCCAAGAAACAAATGACATCGGGTTGTGTAGATAGTGGCAAAATGTATAAACTTCCAGAAACGCCCCGATCGAGAGTTGTTTTAGGAATTGCCAGTCTTTGCGCCAGGGCCAAATTATTACGGCGAGCAATATTTCCATTTGTCAATAAATTATATTGTTGCACAATAACATCCACCGACATAGAAAAAATATCTTCTTCCACATAAGTCACGCTCATGATGTGTTTTTGTTGAGTGTCGATGCTACAGCTTTCGTTTTTATAAGTCACACTTACGAGGTGTGTTTGATGAGTGTCAATCACGAGGGTTTCTTTGTCAAAGGTTCGGGGGCCTATCGAAAGTGGCATTAGAATATGATAACATGGGTTTTTCTCTATCGATCTAACTATCATTGGGGTTTCTACTGCCTCACAGACGTGAGAAATGAATCATTAAAGAGGTTGAGAAGAAACATCGAGCCTCGACTCGAGCTCTTTGACGCCTGTTTCTTTGAAAACTATGCGACCTAGCAGAATAAAATTAAGTTTAACGAATTCCGCGTCTCGGAATCGATCAGATAGAATCCTCAATTCAGAGAAATTGGTTGTCTAGAAAAAGAAAATGAGAAAAAACTCTCTTCTCGAAAGCACAAATCCGCCATTTTGACGGCCGCCATCTTGGCTTCGTCTCCGAAGCGCGGGATGTTTTCGAGGAGGTCCGCGCTCTCTCGTTATATACCGGTGCTCTCGCCAGTTCGCTTCACTGGTAATCCAGCAAAGCTAATTTGAAGTTTGAAGATTTTTTGAGAAGAAGACTTAACAGATTGAAGATGAGCTACTCACTCCTCCAGCAAATTCTGGCCCGCACCATGCCTGGGCTGAGGACCTCCATGCCGACCCCCCCCCCCCCCCCATCACAAACCACAACGTGGTGCCAGAACACCTACGGGAAGACTGGGAGGCGGAGCTACGCCTGGTGGAGCGGCCCCCGGGACGCATTGTTTTCCGGGAGGACGGGGAGTGTGAATGGCGGGTTTTTATGAGGGGGTGCCGGACGCCCCTAAGCAGCCCCTGAAGAAGAGGTACCGCCGCCGCCACCGCCAGTGGAGAAAGAAGGCCGCCCGCCAGTAAGGGGGTAGATAACCCCATAGACAGTGTGGGGGATTTTGATAGTGTTCTTCATAATCCCCCGTCGTGTAACGTAGTCTTTCGGATGCGAGACTATTCTCACATGCTTTCCAGCAACGCAGAGGATGAACGAAATACATCATGTTACGCTTCGTTCTCCAGTGTCTCATTTGAATCAATCCTCTTAACGTTTGTTGATCTCGGGTCATGATTAAATACTGGTATTCACTCTGAATGATTTTAACGATATCCTCCGGTCCTGCATTGTCTGAGATAAAAGTCCACGCTCTACTTTGAGGAGTTTCTCTCACTCCTTTCACTCTACGATAAACTGGTACGTATTCCATCTTTTGGCAGACTGATTTTGTTATTAGGGGAAACCTGTCTTATATAGCTACACACAACACAGATTTTATTTTCTCCATTTTTATTAAGTAGAACATATTTACAATGATACATTCATAGCATGACATTGACAAGTTTGTCCTTTATGCATTCTAGGTTTATCAAACCTCTCTTTAAACCAATATGCTACATAACGATCTCGTTGTAACGCCGTGCCTTTCCAAGGAAGTAACCAATCTTGAACCGTTTTTCTATTACGATGGCGTTGATGTAAATAATACACACAATATTGCCCACAGACATCCGTGTTCAAAGCTTGATAGCAATTCGTGTTATGAATCCATGTGTCTCCGTGGCGTCGAATAAACTCTTTGATTTCTTTATGGGCCGGGGGTAATCCGTAAGAATCAAAATATTCTATGACGGGGCTGCTCAAATACAAACAAACCCAATGGGCTCCGGGGCGATGCTGGGGGTCCGTATTGACCACGATCGCTTTTTGATGCGGTAAGACCTCCGGTAATACGTCTCTAGGATACATACCTCCAAACGAAGACCCTAAATCTTGAGATAGGACGTCTCTCAATTGATACGTGTCCATCAGTAATCGATGCTGACTTCTCGCTGTTTGTTGACTTCTAGCAAATTGTCAAAGACGGCATACACCACGCAGTTCAAGGTCTCCGCTACGTTGGCCGTGAATTGTACTTCCACTCTCAGGTTTCCCGTCTGTATGAGATGAAATTTATCGGTCTGAGCTTCTTGATCTTTGGTGAAATCCACACACCATAGAGTGTATCCCTTTTTATACTCTTCCAGACTGATGTCCGGGGCCCAATCCTGTGCCAATTTTCCCAGGCCTTTGTACAGGGTCAGATACGATCTCAGATACTGATCGTCGTTGAAATTCGGTTCCAGGGGTCGGGTTTCTATCATTTCTCCATTGATACTGACTTCTAATTTCTTGACTTGCTGATTTTTGAAATGAAACGGGTTTTTAGTATCATCGCCGTTAAAGGCGGCATTTTCCACGAAGCCCACGAGAATCAGTTTGAGCATCTGTCCTTGAAACAGGTGATCGGTGATTTTCGATTGGGTGCCGGTGGGAATGGTGAACGTTTTCACTTCCACTCTTCTCAACGGATATTTAGCCGTTTGAGTACTCAGCTGTTGATTGATCAGATTGACGATGTTAGGAATCGGTTTGACTTTTCTCACCCACAAGATCATACTTTGAATGGCCACTTTGCCACTACTCCCCGCAGCGGTCATCATGTAGAATTGAGACCTGGCGCGGTTGAATCTCAGACGGACGTCTACTCCGTTCGGCAGACATTTCTCTTGCTGAAATAAATCCAGATGTAAACGATCCATCAACACGATGACTTTACTGTTATCTATCTTCTCGTGACGTTTTCTTAACCCCACGTTCTTGGAATTATCGGGATAGACAGGGGTAGGGATGACGGCATTGATGGTGAGTGTATCACCGGCTACGGCGAATTGCTTGTCAGGTTGAGTCAGAGCGGCTAACCCGACTTCGTCCATGTGCCCGGCCGTATCTTTTTCCCACAAGGTACAGGCCTTCATCTGGGTTTTCAGAGTCCTGTGACTATAAGACAGTAATTTCTCCAAGTAGGCTTTGTACAGATAAGTATCCGTTCCCGGGGTGATGACTTTTCCATTGAGACTCACATCGATTTCGCTGAATAAGGAATGTAAGATGTTATTGACGGGAGTGGAAGTAGAATTGCCTCCCGTGAGAGATGTGCCATCTCCTTTGGTAAATTTACAGATCATCTGGAGATACGATTGAGATAAATCCAGATATTCATCTCCCTGTCCTTTGATTTCGAATTCGATGGGAGCTGTATCCGAATTCAGAGTACTGGAAATCGGATAATATTCCATCCATTTAGAGTCTTCTATAGTGACGTTCGTCGGGGGAACTTTAAACAGTTCCAGACTATCCGTCCCGCAAGCGCAAGATTCTCTGTGCATCATTTTTTGATGTGTTACCGATCGTCGATGGGGAATCAAATGGGTGCTCAAACGTCCTACACCCTCTTTTTATAGGTTCAACCAAAAATGTCGGGAGATCGTTTCTTCTTCTTACCTCGGGACTTTCCCCGGGGGTTCACTGCTGGTGCTCTCTTCCTCTTACGAGGTCGTCCGCGCGCTAAGATGGGGGAGAAATGTTGTTTGGCAATACCCGCCGTATTCTTAGCGGCCCGTATACCGTGAGTCTTGAGGGCGTCTTTGAGATATCTCTTATTTTCTAAAACATCTAATCCCGTCTTAGCAGCGGCTGTCAAAACTTGTTTGGCCACCGTTTTGAGTAAATCGGTGAAAAACCCCTTGCCTCTCTGTCTTTTTCTTTTTCTTCTTCTTCTTTTTTGACTGGCTGCTGTTTTAAGTATTTCGTTTAAAAGTCCTTGGCCTTTCTGTTTTCTTTTTCTTTTCTTTCTACCCATAGTGCTTGCTAACGCTTGACCTCCGTGAGTTCTGAGCGATTGTTTGAGAGATCGTTTATTTTCTAAGACATCTAAACCTGTCCGGTACCCGGCTTTCATGGATTGCCGTGCTCCTCGTTTCATCATATCCGCTAAAACACTGTCCCCATGACGGGATCTTAATTTTTGTTGAATTTTAGGCATGGCCATACGCCCCGTATTTTTGATGGCTTGTACTCCGTGTGTCTTGATGGCGTCTTTGAGAGAGCGTTTATTTTCTAAGACATCTAACCCCGTTTTAGCGACTGCTGTTAAAGCACTTTAGCCCCCGATTTGAGCAAATTGGTGAAAAAACCTTCTCCTGTTTGTGGTGCGGGGTTGCCTCCTAGTAACCCTCCTACGACCTGACCGATCACGGGAGCCGCTACTTTACCCATTATTTTTAAGAGACGACCCCACCCGTGACCCCGCTGATGTAATAAACCTCGATGATACTGCATCTTTGTAGAGACTGACCCCCTTCAGGGTCTAACCCGCTTTTAATACTTTTTGGGACCCCTCTTTTTTCTTTTCATGCCTTTGCCTCCTTGAACGGCGCCGATTACGGCACTCGCGATCATAGGAAGGAGAATGGAAAATATTCCGTGTCCTTTCTGACGCCTGACTCCGCGATGATACTTCATCGTTACACGACTTTTCTTTTCAATACACTTTTCGGAAATGAAGTTTCACCAGTGTTCTACCATTTAAAAAGGGCATGGGGGTCCCCAGAGAGGTCATGATGTGAATGTCGATGGTATCGAAATGTTTTTTACTCAGTTTCAGATATTCGGCCCTGTTGGGTTCCCATTTAGCATGTTGGCCGTCCACCAGGTGAAACGTACTAGGAACCACCCTTAATAATTTCAATTCGTTGGACCCCACCACTTGAGGGTTCACGACATCGCAATACACGTACATGGATTTAAGATTTTCGTAGACATCCATGGTATTGTTCCCCAAGTAAGTCACGTTGATCCATTTGGTCTCCGCTTCGTTTGGCAGGGTGAGTTTCTGACTATCCATACCGAGCTTGTAAGCTAAGGATAGGGGGAAACGAACGCACAAGGGGGTTTTTCTGAGTATTTTCCCTTTAAACTAATACATGACGCGCTCGTATTTTTCGAAATAAACTAATTTCATGAACCTCTCTTCTTTGGGGTTACCAATCGTTTTCCATATCTTTTTCATACTTCTGCTCAGACCTTCGTTGATTTCGTCGATTAAGGCCGCGGAATGAACGTAAGCTCCGGGTCTAAAGTGAATTCGGACGATACCCATCTTCTCACTGATATCGATGAGATGAAACCAGAGAGTGCCGCTCCATTCGACTAGTACGGGGCACTGACTCAAGGGAAGCATCTTGACTTTTTCCATTCGAAATCGTCCCCATTTGAAAATATCGGGGTTTTTAACGTGTTTAAGGTACTCTTCGGGGAGGAGGATATCGAAATCAGCCTCTTCCTTTAGGATGTTTTTCAAAGCATTGGGAAACATCATTTCGGTTAAACCCACTTCCCATTCCCCGTCCGTCAAATCAAGGGACTGGGGTAATACGATTTTAAATTGAGCGGCCGTATTGTTCGGAAAGGATTCCATAGACCCATCACTAGGGAGCGTTAAGTAAAACCCTTCTCATCCAGCCATGATGACTCAAGTGATGACCATGACTCACTACCTCCTGTATTTATATTTGTAAGACCAAAAAACATTTTTACATATTTTTATTAAACATTTCAAAAAATTACAAAGTCGTTCTTCTTGATCGCGGCCACCACCTCGACTCAACGATAGTAGAAAGGATTCTTCCATCTCGAGTGTTCGTCTCTCGACTAAGCAGCGTCGCATCAGTGCAGTATCATCGAGGTTTATTACATCAGCGGGGTCACGGGTGGGGTCGTCTCTTAAAAATAATGGGTAAAGTAGCGGCTCCCGTGATCGGTCAGGTCGTAGGAGGGTTACTAGGAGGCAACCCCGCACCACAAACAGGAGAAGGTTTTTTCACCAATTTGCTCAAATCGGGGGCTAAAGTGCTTTAACAGCAGTCGCTAAAACGGGGTTAGATGTCTTAGAAAATAAACGCTCTCTCAAAGACGCCATCAAGACACACGGAGTACAAGCCATCAAAAATACGGGGCGTATGGCCATGCCTAAAATTCAACAAAAATTAAGATCCCGTCATGGGGACAGTGTTTTAGCGGATATGATGAAACGAGGAGCACGGCAATCCATGAAAGCCGGGTACCGGACAGGTTTAGATGTCTTAGAAAATAAACGATCTCTCAAACAATCGCTCAGAACTCACGGAGGTCAAGCGTTAGCAAGCACTATGGGTAGAAAGAAAAGAAAAAGAAAACAGAAAGGCCAAGGACTTTTAAACGAAATACTTAAAACAGCAGCCAGTCAAAAAAGAAGAAGAAGAAAAAGAAAAAGACAGAGAGGCAAGGGGTTTTTCACCGATTTACTCAAAACGGTGGCCAAACAAGTTTTGACAGCCGCTGCTAAGACGGGATTAGATGTTTTAGAAAATAAGAGATATCTCAAAGACGCCCTCAAGACTCACGGTATACGGGCCGCTAAGAATACGGCGGGTATTGCCAAACAACATTTCTCCCCCATCTTAGCGCGCGGACGACCTCGTAAGAGGAAGAGAGCGCCAGCAGTGAACCCCCGGGGAAAGTCCCGAGGTAAGAAGAAGAAACGATCTCCCGACATTTTTGGCTGAACCTATAAAAAGAGGGTGTAGGACGTTTGAGCACCCATTTGATTCCCCATCGACGATCGGTAACACATCAAAAAATGATGCACAGAGAATCTTGCGCTTGCGGGACGGATAGTCTGGAACTGTTTAAAGTTCCCCCGACGAACGTCACTATAGAAGACTCTAAATGGATGGAATATTATCCGATTTCCAGTACTCTGAATTCGGATACAGCTCCCATCGAATTCGAAATCAAAGGACAGGGAGATGAATATCTGGATTTATCTCAATCGTATCTCCAGATGATCTGTAAATTTACCAAAGGAGATGGCACATCTCTCACGGGAGGCAATTCTACTTCCACTCCCGTCAATAACATCTTACATTCCTTATTCAGCGAAATCGATGTGAGTCTCAATGGAAAAGTCATCACCCCGGGAACGGATACTTATCTGTACAAAGCCTACTTGGAGAAATTACTGTCTTATAGTCACAGGACTCTGAAAACCCAGATGAAGGCCTGTACCTTGTGGGAAAAAGATACGGCCGGGCACATGGACGAAGTCGGGTTAGCCGCTCTGACTCAACCTGACAAGCAATTCGCCGTAGCCGGTGATACACTCACCATCAATGCCGTCATCCCTACCCCTGTCTATCCCGATAATTCCAAGAACGTGGGGTTAAGAAAACGTCACGAGAAGATAGATAACAGTAAAGTCATCGTGTTGATGGATCGTTTACATCTGGATTTATTTCAGCAAGAGAAATGTCTGCCGAACGGAGTAGACGTCCGTCTGAGATTCAACCGCGCCAGGTCTCAATTCTACATGATGACCGCTGCGGGGAGTAGTGGCAAAGTGGTCATTCAAAGTATGATCTTGTGGGTGAGAAAAGTCAAACCGATTCCTAACATCGTCAATCTGATCAATCAACAGCTGAGTACTCAAACGGCTAAATATCCGTTGAGAAGAGTGGAAGTGAAAACGTTCACCATTCCCACCGGCACCCAATCGAAAATCACCGATCACCTGTTTCAAGGACAGATGCTCAAACTGATTCTCGTGGGCTTCGTGGAAAATGCCGCCTTTAACGGCGATGATACTAAAAACCCGTTTCATTTCAAAAATCAGCAAGTCAAGAAATTAGAAGTCAGTATCAATGGAGAAATGATAGAAACCCGACCCCTGGAACCGAATTTCAACGACGATCAGTATCTGAGATCGTATCTGACCCTGTACAAAGGCCTGGGAAAATTGGCACAGGATTGGGCCCCAGACATCAGTCTGGAAGAGTATAAAAAGGGATACACTCTATGGTGTGTGGATTTCACCAAAGATCAAGAAGCTCAGACCGATAAATTTCATCTCATACAGACGGGAAACCTGAGAGTGGAGGTACAATTCACGGCCAACGTAGCGGAGACCTTGAACTGCGTGGTGTATGCCGTCTTTGACAATTTGCTAGAAGTCAACAAACAGCGAGAAGTCAACATCGATTACTGATGGACACGTATCAATTGAAAGACGTCTTATCTCAAGATTTAGGGTCTTCGTTTGGAGGTATGTATCCTAGAGACGTATTACCGGAGGTCTTACCGCATCAAAAAGCGATCGTGGTCAATACGGACCCCCAGCATCGCCCCGGAGCCCATTGGGTTTGTTTGTATTTGAGCAGCCCCGTCATAGAATATTTTGATTCTTACGGATTACCCCCGGCCCATAAAGAAATCAAAGAGTTTATTCGACGCCACGGAGACACATGGATTCATAACACGAATTGCTATCAAGCTTTGAACACGGATGTCTGTGGGCAATATTGTGTGTATTATTTACATCAACGCCATCGTAATAGAAAAACGGTTCAAGATTGGTTACTTCCTTGGAAAGGCACGGCGTTACAACGAGATCGTTATGTAGCATATTGGTTTAAAGAGAGGTTTGATAAACCTAGAACGCATAAAGGACAAACTTGTCAATGTCATGCTATGAATGTATCATTGTAAATATGTTCTACTTAATAAAAATGGAGAAAATAAAATCTGTGTTGTGTGTAGCTATATAAGACAGGTTTCCCCTAATAACAAAATCAGTCTGCCAAAAGATGGAATACGTACCAGTTTATCGTAGAGTGAAAGGAGTGAGAGGAACTCCTCAAAGTAGAGCATGGACTTTTATCTTAGACAATGCAGGACCGGAGGATATCGCTAAAATCATTCAGAGTGAATACCAGTATTTAATCATGACCCGAGATCAACAAACGTTAAGAGGATTGATTCAAATGAAACACTGGAGAACGAAGCGTAACATGATGTATTTCGTTCATCCTCTGCGTTGCTGGAAAGCATGTGAGAATAGTCTCGCATCCGAAAGACTACGTTACACGACGGGGGATTATGAAGAACACGGAAAGTTATTAACCATCAAAACTATGTAACTTTAGCGAGCATCAAAAAGTGTTTCTTAATAAAAAATAAAAGTGCAACTGGTGTTAGTTTTTTGTACGTTTCTCAAGCATTGTGATAAACAGCATCTTTTCAAAAGATGTGGGTGACCCTTAAAAGGGCCGGGGGACTATCAAAGTCCCCCACATGTCTATGGGGTTATCTACCCCCTTACTGGTGGACGGCCTTGTTTCTCCACTGGCGGTGGCGGCGGCGGTACCTCTTCTTCAGGGGCTGCTTAGGGGCGTCCGGCACCCCCTCATCAAAAAACGGCCATTCACACTCCCCGTTCTCCCGAAAAACAATGCGTCCCGGGGGCCGTTCCACCAGGCGTAGCTCCGCCTCCCAGTCTTCCCGTAGGTCTTCTGGCACCACGTTGTGGTTTGTGATTGGGGTCGGCATGGAGGTCCTCAGCCCAGGCATGGTGCGGACCAGAATTTGCTGGAGGAGTGAGTAGCTCATCTTCAATCTGTTAAGGTAACTCCATACTTGCAGTTTTATCTGATACCAGTTTAAAAATTGCATTTATTTCCATTCATTCGAGTTAAAACTAACAAATTATCAAATAAAATACATAGGTCATCACGCTTTTTAAGATGCGAGACGTACATAAACAGAATCATATATCACCGTCAGAAAATTGGAATATTCCTTAAACAACGTTATCAAAATGTCATACAAACTGGTTATGACGATATAATAGCATTCATAACAATTTCATGAAACGTATCTTCACAAAAATATACAAAATGTCTGTAAAAATAAAGGAAATCTATCATATAATAGACTTCATGGAGAAATCAATAAAAACAGAGTTATTGCCCTTGAGTTCAATATTTTGAAACTTATCATTGATTATTCATCAATAACTTAGACTTTTGAAATAGTTTATTTTTAACAAGAATTTTTACAATACCTATCAGAAAAGACCCCAACAAAATTTATGTTCCTATCATGCATAAATTTAAATAAATCACTGATTTTGCAAAATCTGATGACATCACAGGAGGGTGGAATTACTTTAAGTCTTCTTCTCAAAAAATCTTTCAACTTCAAATTAGCTTTGCTGGATTACCAGTGAAGCGAACTGGCGAGAGCACCGGTATATAACGAGAGAGCGCGCACCTCCTCGAAAACATCCCGTGCTTCGGAGACGAAGCCAAGATGGCGGCCGTCAAAAAAGCACGAGTCGAGGTGAAATCCACTAACAAACACACTTAAAGTCTTTATTTCTCGGACATGTACAATTATAAAAATGACCAATAACCTGTAACACAGTAGAAAACATCTTATTCTAACTGATTGTCAATCGACTTTCAGGATTTTTCTCCCGAGTAATAAAATAAACCCTTCCTCTGAGAGACTCGACAAACACAATTTATGTATTTTAAACATTTTTATTCACGCCACATACAACAATGTTTTATTCATGTCACTTACAAAGAAATAAAAAGTTTTTCTAAGATAGGTTTTAAAATGTTCTCCACACTCTGGATTCTTCTTTGGAATCGATATCGATCGGCGGCTACAGTCAACCAAATACTTTTTCGATCTTCTTCGGGTAACAGATACATTTCATTGTTGGCCAGATTAAAGGTTACGCATTTTCTCGTATTTTGATGTACATGTCGTGAAGATACTGCGCTCGGAGGGTCTCGATCTCGGGTGTTTGGTCTGGCATCGTTCTCTTTAATTCCTCGGCTATTAAATGAATCAAGACCAAGGCCAAGGTCCCGATACGGTTCTCGATTAGATGGTTGCATATCCATGAATATTCGTCTAAAGTGATTGGAAATATTTCCGATCGAAGATAGGATTTCACAAATTGAAATCCTGGTAAGTTTTCTACCTCCTCAATACACTGTCCGACAAATGTTTTTTCTGTGTTGTCCCTCTCAGCCATGATTTCATAAATGAAATGATTTAAGTTCTTTACACTTTATGTACACTTCTCGAAGCCAGTCGCTTGTGATACTTTCAATCTCGGTGGTTTTTTCTGGCATGCGTTTCTTGAATTCCTCCCCCCACGATATGAATTAACATCAATCCTGCATCGTTATAGACGTGCTTGTACCCATGGTTCCGTAGATCTGTATACTCGTCTAGGGTTATTGGAAACACTCCCGATATCAGATAATTGTTAACACCTTGAAACATCCCCATCGTCTTGCATTTTCTCGATGCATTTTAATGCATGCTTATGTGCTTTTTCTGCGATGTTGTCACTGCCAGCCATGATTTGTTAATGAAGAAAACTAGTTAAAACGCATCATTTCCATGAACCCCTCTTGTAAACTTTCTTGTAGAATGATCGCAATGTCGCGGGTTTGATCGGAGATGATTTTCTTGAGCTCCTCGGCATACAGATAAATCATGATTAGTCGCCCTGGATTTGTGTCTTTGGCTAACGATCTAGCAATCCGTCGAAAGCTATCAAGATTCCCCACCTTGGGTATCGCTGATTGCACATCAGCTCTAGCAGATTTATACCATGATGAATTTTCAACAATCTTGACAAAATTTAAGATATAAGCATGACCGTCTAACCGCGTGTTAGAAGTTCCACCCATGGTGAATACAAATAAAATAAGACAGAAAAAACAGAGCTTTTTATTTCAATTTTTTCAGAGGTTTTTAATTTCTCAGTGCTATTAAATCTTCTTTATTTGATAGTGTACTAAGGTCATCAGCATTTTGTCTCATGGTGAAATATTTTTCTAGCAGGCGTTTTCAGAAAATCAGTTTCTCTCTTTGTCTCTCACGCCAAAAACGCCAGGTGTTGCAGAACGTCGTCACGCGCTAGACGAAGCGCGCGAAAGTTGTTTTCAGAAAATCAGGTTCTCTCACGTTAAAAACGCCAGGTGTTCATAAGTTCATTACGTCGTCACGCGCTAGACGAAGCGCGCGAAAGTTGTTTTCAGAAAATCAGCTTCTCTCACGCTAAAAACGCCAGGCGTTCATCACGTGGTCAATAATTTATGTTCAAATGTTGTTTAGTACATTAACATGGAAGGTCTATCCTTACCAGAGATTAATATGGAAGAATACGATGAATATATTTGGGAAAATTAAGTGGCAAGAAGACACCACATGCGTAGAAAACGTAGATCTCGAAATTGGTGTTTCGAATATGTTTTAGATCGCTGGTCAGAAGAAAACATTGCTTCAGATTTAGAGAAATCGTACCGGCAATTTAGTAATATACAATTTATGACTTTCCAGTTCTACACGCTGCTTGATGGAACTCGCAAAATATCGGGTTTTATTCGGCTGAAAAAACCGCGTATCCGACGAAGTGTATGGTGTATGTTTTGGGCTGGATACCATGATATGTGGGAAAGCGTCACGGCAGTGAGATTTCCGTGGACCAGAGCTCGGAAATTAGAAGATACCATCACCTGTGTAAACAACTATTTTAACTTTTTAAATTACAACGCTTGATGTTCTGCGCATGTCATTGAACTTGTTATAAAAGCGGAGCCTAGTTGTCACACCTCATTCTATCTTCTGATATTCGTTAGATAACATGGCACAGAAACAGGTCGACGTGAAGAAAGCTAAGAAGCCCGTAGATCAGACGCAGCAAGAATACATTGACAGACAGCTGGAAATGGCACAGACCACGGACTTTCTCCCTAGTCAGAATCCTACGGATCAAGGCCTGGGGTTTTTTTTTCCCGCTTCACAGGATGCTACGGGACTGGAGTTGGGATTATACGATAATCCCCCCATTAGTAATGAAGATTCCCCCATGACCAGGGCTGATTTTGCGATCATTACGACCACCCTGGACGGAATCGTCAACCGCATCAACGTGCTGGCCGATGAAATCGCCAATCACACCGCGGTGCTGATGAAAAAACTGGAGGAAGTAGTGGCCGCTAAACCCCGTAAGGACCCTACCAACAACGTCTGCTTCACCTGTGGGGAAACGGGGCATTGGGCGCCAGATTGCCCGCAGAAAACCACCAAGAAAACTAAAGAGCGCGACCCGTGCTACAAGTGTGGACAAGTGGGCGAATCAAACTGCGGACTGTCCGAAACAGCAGGACGTTCCCAACGCAAACCCCCCACCCACAGAAGAACCACCCAAAAAGAAGAGGAAACCGCCGCCAAGAAATCCAAGTCCGCGTAAAAGACTGTAAATTTGTGTGGACTTTATCAAGTATGTTTAATTCTGTGTAAATTGTTGATTTGATAAATGTGTAAACTTTTAATTGTTCATTGAATAAATGTGTAAACTTTCAACCATTGTTCTTTAATTAATTTTATTTGAAAATTTAACATAAAGGAATACACCAGGAATACAAAACGCTCACACGCTATCCCCCCACACCTCGCCTGTTACACAGCGCCACCTCTCCTCACCTGTCCAGCTTGACCGCACCAACCCCGCTTGACCGCGCCAAGTGGCCCCGGCCACCTGGCCAACTGCTTGACCCGTCTATAAAAACCCGCACTCCAAACTACACTCAAAACTGCACTCAGTTGAACCCCCTATCGGGGCGGGCTATACTACTGATATTGTTAAAATATCACAATCCGGAAAACAGAAGCGTGGTTCCGCATTTACATTTGATTGTGACGTAGGCCAAGTATGGGTCTACTTTAAACATGTTTGCCGTACGATAAAAAAAATCATCAGATTTACACTTCCTGTGGAGTTCTCATGACGATCCTGTGAATATTACTTCCTTGCAACTTGCAAGTAAAATCAAGTGTCTGTTTTAGATTTAAAGACGTTTATATAATCAATTATTTGTACGTCATTTTGATGAGTAGTACGGGTTTCGATTTCAATGAATCAACTAGAAGCAGATACAGCATCGATTAGAAGACCTTACAGAAGGAATTGCAGCTGTGGAACGTGTCCAGAAATTGAAGAAGAATGGAACTGGCTTGCAAAGGCCAGATTGGAAACAAACAAACGTAAGCATACATGTATCTTTTTATATGACATTCGAAACAAATGAATCGTAGCGATAAGAGCCTTCCATCTGCAGAAAGCATGTATGTTCTTTGCTCCGTAACTGCGCTAGCTATTTTTATCTCATTTATGACCAGTGTCTTCCCGTTGGGGTAGAATAGGTCCTCATTCCACCATTGCTTGTCGTAAGAGGCGACTAAAAGGTGCGGTCCTTCGGGTGAGACCGCAAAAACCGAGGTTCCGTGTCACAGCAGGTGTGGCACGTTAAAGATCCATCTCTGCTCAATAGCCATAAGTACCGAACATAGGCCAAAATTTTACAGCCCTTCACCGGCAGTGATGGCGTCTCGATACGAGTGCAATGTTCTCAAGAAGGACGTAAAAACAATATTCAGTCAGTCAATCATGACCAGTGTCCCATTTAGCTGTTTAAATTGTTTACAGTAATTACGCAAGATATTAGCTCTTCTCTGCTGGAGGTACGTTCCGTATTCTATTGAACACGTGGGTGGGTACAAAGTGTGTACATACATATGTATATTATAGAATCGTTATGCAGAAAACAACAACCGTTATAAAGGGGTATATTTTGTTAATTCAGCATGAAAGGTGAAGATAACGAACAGTGATCAGTCTCATAAAAATAACGAGCATTGATCAATCTCATAACTCCTCTAAGCAATACAAAATACAGAGTTGGTCCTGGATATACATGTACCAGAGGTGGGATCAGGTGCCTAGGAATAGTAAGCATTCCCTGTTGACCGGTCACAACCGCGTGAACCTTATATCTTGATCAGGTTAACATTTTTAAATCAAGGCAAGCTACTGACAAACAAATTGATGGTACAGGGGTTTCAATAATATCGATTGAAGTCAGCAGTTTGTAAATTCTATGGTCGATATAACGATCTAGTTTGTCAACACAACCTATCATTGGGTCAAATGCTGTCTGACGTGTTTCATACCAATTGTTAGGCCGTTCTTACCAAACTGATTTTGACTACAGATAACTCCGTTTACCTGATCAGGATATAGGACTCACGGCGGGTGTGACCGGTCGACAGGGGATCTTTACTCCTCCTAGGCACCTAATCCTACCCCTGGTGTGTCCAGGGGTCCGTGTGTGCCCAACTACCTAATTTGTATTGATTATAAGAGTTGTCATGCACCAGATATCAGATCATTCCAACTTAATATTACGTCAATGAAACTTGCCTAATGTTGTTCGTACACCACTAAAAGCTACATGTAGAACTTTTATAAGAGAGAAACCATATCACAACGTTTATAAAGCAGAAACCATACCTGGTTCGAATTCGCAAATCGATAATTCCTGAATATTTCGTTTATCCTAGTCCTTTGAATGCGAAAACCTTATTTATGTTTCAATATAAGTTGTACTGTGTTATGGTGCACAATAATCTCCCGTTACAATTTTAGCTTCTTTTACTTTTATTTTGAATCATACATTACAATGTACCAATACCTTGTGTTACGTTTTAACGGCATGTGTAGAGGTTAATGCATGGACTTTTAGCAATATATGTTTGTTATGAAATACCTTTATGCAGTGAATTCAATCAGTGACACTTCCACACTCAACATCACTCATTAGCCAGTAAATCTATAGAGTTTCGAAAGTTTATTGATCCACTAATGATATACTTCAATGTTAAGGGGAGACATGTTATATCCAAAAATATATCATGTGCAATAGTTTTGGTTCGTCAATATTGCTGACCGCATATGAATCTCTTATGAATAAAAGTAGAACACACTGGCTGTGCTGTGTTGTCATGTGTTTATTTAATTTACACAAAGAATGCAGCAATGGGGCGTGAGTCCGGCCTTAGATCGTCATATGTAGCCCATACTATACTTTACCCCCCCCCCCCCCAAAAAAAACAATTATGTTAATTTACAATTGACGAAGCCCAATTTGTCTTTTCGATTAATATTTCGAGGATTCGAACCATCCAGTAACTACATGTATACATGATGTATGTGAGCAGAGAAAAAAATATATATGACTTGTTTGAAGCCAGAAAGGCTACAAAATGGGGATCATGTCGAAGTATCTGCACATAAACATATATATCTATAATTTCAGATCAACAACTAAAACACCAGGCAGGAAGAGGACCTTGTGTTATTTTTATTTTAGACACGTCAGCAAGCATTAGAGGACAGGGATTCAGAGAATTAAAAGAGGCATTTACGTCCATTATCGATGGTCAGAATCAGATTATAATTAAATCATATATTTGCTTAATTCATCTAGTTTTGAAATAAAATATTTCTGATTTTCTGATTTTTAGAATCCTCGCATTATCCTGAAATTGATGAAAATATAGCAGTCATTGTTTGTGGTCAAAAAACAAAATTCCAACGATATTACTCTAATAGATACAATGAAATCATTCATTGTATTGGTATGTATATTTCCTTTATTATAGCAACACCGAAGCAAGAATCACAACACAAACACACACACACACACACACACATATATATATATATATATATATATATATATATATATATATATATATATATATATATATATATGCTTTTGACAGATGACATCGAATGCAAAGGATCGTCACCCTTAGCGGCTGCGATGTGGCTTTCTACGGGTGCCCTGGATGGAGTTTCCTCCCAAAAAGTCGGTTGGTAATGGTTGTATGTTGTTTAACATCCCGCTCAAAAAATCTGTCACTCATATGGAGAGGTCATCATTATCTGTAATGGGCTGTAAAATTTAGGCTTATGCTTGATCGTTACGACCTTTAAGCAAGGAGGGTTCTTTATGTGTCACACGAATTGTGACACCGGGTCTCTATGTTTGTGGTATCATCCGTTATTTCTTATTTGTTGGAATGGAACCAACCGTCGTGTCCGATGTTCGAAATCGAACTTTTACCTGTACAGTTGTGTACGATCGAGTTTGCTGACGGCAAATCTATACATGTAATCATAGGAAAACTCATGCCATTAATTTTGTATTTGAGCGATCATAATTATGTAAACTGGAAGAATACATATACATATACCGTCACACGCGAACGATAACTCTTACCAATAAACATTACAAAAAGAGTCAATAGGTCATTGCATCGAAGCATTTTATGAGAAGAAGACTGAATTCTTCATCTGATGGATTTTATCTACGTCTCTCTTGCGTCTGTTGACAGTCAACACTTTGTGAAGTCTGTCATTGGCGTTGCATCTACATACATAACATTCGTCATGACAGCCTTTGACGTTGGTTAAAAAATGGTTGTCTATATGTGTGCTTGGTCAAATGCATTCTTGTTGTTATCGAAGCAGAATCCAATCTTAACGATCCTTCATATCGATTACTACTGAGCAGTGATCAATCTCATAAATCCTAGAATGAATACAAAATCATAAGTTTGGCAAATGCGTACATCTGGCAAACCCGACGCGGTATGGGGTGCGTAGGAGGAGCAAGCATACTCTGTCGATCAGTTACACCCGCCGTGAGCCCTATGTCTTCATCAGATAAACGGAGTAATCTACAGTCAACTTGTGTAAGGAACTATCTAACAATTGCTATGAAACACGTGAAACAGCATTTAACCAATGTCAGCTTGTGTTGGCAACCTATATCGGAATTCACAAAATGCTGACTTTAAACTTGAAATCCATATGCAAAACAAGCTCTTGTGTATAGAAGTGAATTGAGCACATTGAGCACATATTCTAATTTTGTTTATGAAAACAAAAATAGATTTAACATCAAATCAAACACACAAAAAAGGAGAATGTCCGGGATGTTTTATACCACAAGTTGTTGTGAAACGTACAGGAGCGTACTGCCGTTAGGGACAAAATGTCCTGCACTCTCTATACTCTGTCACTGCCGATATTATTTACCCATCTTGGGTTTTTAGGTCACCTATGTAAACTCAAGTGACCTATTGCAATTCGTTGTCGTCCGTCGTCCATTGTGCGACGTGCGTTAACAATTGAACATTTTTAACTTCGTGATAACTACCAGTCCAATTCTTTTCATAATTGGCATGACGACCTTTGGGAAAAGGGGGACATAAATTGTAAATTTCAGGATTACAGCACCCTGGGCCCTAGGGGCGAGGCGAAAACTGCCCAAAATTGACAAATTTTCAAAAATCTTCTTGTCTACAACCGCACACGTGTACGAAAAACTAAATGCAAAGTCATGTAGAGCATGCAGGGAGGCCTCTACCAAACTTGTAACTTTCATGGTCCCCGGGGTAGAGGTTCTGATCCCAGGGCGTGGCCAAACTTGGTATATAATGTTTATGTGTAAAACACTTAAATAACAGTTTTTTGGTGTTATTGATACTAAATTGAAACTAAATGGATATTTAGAAAAAACAGGTAGTCCTTTACCACAAATTGTAAATTTTATGATCCCAGGGGTAGGGATTTTGGTATCAGGGTGGGGCCAAAATGGTCAGTTATTAAATGTGTGAACAATAGACATTTTTAACTTCTTTTTGATAATTATAATTCCATTTCTTTTCAAATTTGGTATGAAGCATCTGTAGGACAAGGGGGATATAACTTGTAAATTTCAGGATTCCTGCATGTCTGGGGCCTTGGGCGGGGCAAAAACTTCCCAAATTTGACCAATTTTCAAAAATCTTCTCTACAACCGCACAAGTTTTTTAAAAAAAAAAAACTAAATCTCTATGTAGAGCAGGAAAGCCTCCACCAAAATTGTAAATTTCATGATCCCCGGGGTAGGGGTGTTGACCTCAGAGCGGAGCCAAACTTGCTATATAGTGTTTATGTGTCAAACACTTAAATAACATCTTCTATAGTGCTAATGATACTAAATTGAAACTAAATGGATACTTAGAAAGAGCAGGTAGTCTTTTACCAACAATTGTAAATTTCATGATTCCCGTGATGGGGTTCTGACCCCAGGGTAGGGCCAAACTTACTATATAGTGTTGATGTGTATAACACTTAAATAACATCTTTTTAGTGTTATTGATACTAAATTGAAAGTAAATGGATATTAAGAAAGAGCAGGTAGTCCTTTACCAAAATTGTAAATTTGATGATCCCCAGGGTAGGGGTTCTGACCCAGGGTGGGACCAAACTTAGTATAAAGTATTTATCTGTAAGTTTGCTGATACAGTATAAAATCTAAATGCATACATAGAAATAGCCGAAAAGGATGTACAAAAAATGGTAATTCAACACATCTTGTTTTATACTGTTGCCGAACATTAAATTTAGCTTATATATTCAAAACAGTAATTTTTTTCTAGATTTCATAGCCCTTTGGAGTAGTGATACTTTTTCACTAGTAGTCAGGTGACCGATAAGGTCTGTGGGCCTCGTGTTTCTATTTCCGAGGCGGTACATGAATATTTTTTTTAACTCATTTATTTTTTGCTTTCACAATAAATAAACATTTACACATTAACAATACATGATAATATAGTATGTACATATTTCAAGCATGTACAAACATATATGTGTATATTTAGGATTGCTTAAGTACATGTATATACATGTATAATGTGAAAGGTATCTAATTTCGAAAAGATGGAGAGAGAGAGAGAGAGAGAGAGAGAGAGAGAGAGAGAGAGAGAGAGAGAGAGAGAGAGAGGGGGGGGGGAGTAAGGGGAATAATTTTGCCTGGTCCACTGATCAGTCTCCATCATTTCATATAAAGCAATTGTTTTCGCGGTACCTGAATATTCCTTGAGATTGCAATATACGTATTGTGAGGCTCTATCAATAAGGTATTTTCGTATATTGATTAATATTTTTTTTTTACATTTTTATTATTTTTATTATTATAATTATTTTATTATTGTTTTAATCACACTATTTTATTTTTCATATTGATGATAGAGCGCATCAAATTGATGTCATCTGTGCACGTGATGCCACGTATTGTTATGATATCTGATGGCAAACCTACAGACATACGGTTCACCAGTCGACCAGAAGGTGACGCCACGGAGTATGCAACTAAATCAGTAAGATATTAAGCATGACATTTTTCTCAACTATATAAAATATAGGACAATTGAGTAATTATTTGATATTGTTGTATATTAGGCAAAAGATCAGACGCTGCGAGTTGCATCCCGTCTTGGAAAACTATATCCTATTTTCTGTATTCCAGTTGGAGACAACCCCGATGTGGTAAGGTGTTCAAGGATTGTTATTATATATATATATATATATATATATATATATATATATATATATATATATGCGAGTCGTATTCCTTGCTATAATTGTACATGTTTTCATCTTCTACGTATATAACATTACGATCCAAATAAACTTAACATCCATTCCTAGAATAGGAATGAAATTCTTTTGGTGTCACAGATATACTAATGATTAATGTTATAACAATAAAATCAGATGCCATTCAAATAACATGTTGATGACATTGTAGTCCTACTTAGAACAGTTGTCAGCCGTGTCAAATGGCGGAAGTATTGTGCATCTTAAAGACGTTCGGCAGTTTGGACGATACAATAAACATTTGGTAAATTTCGACATTTGAATACATGTATATCTACGACAATACCAACTTTTTTCCATGTTTCATTCGATATTTACCAGTGAACTTATACTTAAAGATAGACCACAGTCTTTCATACTTGCTGCATATTAAGATATTTTAGTGAACAAAGATGTTAACGGCAAACGAACAACTCAGCTTTATGATAAATGGACGACTTCGGCTTCTCCACCATAAATATTAATCCATTATCACTTGCATATGAAGTTCGTGTCCCTCCGGGTTCTGCTCATAATCAATTTTGAAATCGGGGTAGTCTACTGATAAAAATAGTTTAAATAAAATTCTACAGGTGTTTCAACATTCCCGTTTAAAGTACTGTGATATTTGTATTGTCTTTACAATGATGAAAAGGTGAGAATAGCATACAGTGACCAATCTTACAATTCCTATAAAGAATGTAAAGTTAAGAGTTGGGCAAAAATGGACATCTGGCGTACCTGGGGTGGAACCTGATATTTAAGAGGAATAAGCATCTCCTTTCGACCGATCCCACCCGCCGTGAATGTTGCTTCTCACATTATCACCAGTGTGAGATCGATTTTACCCATGTGAGAGAGCCATGTGAGATTTTTCTGTCTCACACTGCTGCGACGTCATTTGATTGTGACGTCATATATTTTCTATGATTTACGTTACACGGTGAAGCAAAAATATTTTGCATTGAAATCTTTAAATTTTAATGTATATAGCTTTCTGTTGGACAACCTGTGGGTTTTTTAGTTTAAACTTATAGTGTAAACCATTTTCGGGTATGCTCTTTCTGCCTATCTAATTAGTTTTTGCATCGAAGTTCAAATGAGGATTTTGATAATTTAGAATGTTCTCAAAGCTCCTAAATTTATGCACTAAACTGTATATGAAATGTGAGAAAAATAATCCTTCATTATTTACTTGTGTGGGATAGGGAAATTACACCTCTGGAACAAGATTCGCTGTCTAGGACTCGGCAAAGCCTCGTCCTAGACTGCGAATATTGTCCCCTCGGTGGAATTTCCCTATCCCACACTCACACTAATGAAGGATTCTATCAATCTTCAACAGGTTAATTGCGAAATTCACAACCAAAATGTGTTTTAAAGAACGGTCTAACAATTGTTGTGAAACATGTCAGCCAACATTCAACATAATGACAAGTCGTATTGGTAATTATGTCAAAATGTATTATGGTTTGCGAAATGCTTACTTTAAACGAGACTATTGTAACCCCTGTATAATGAACTTATGTGTCAGTAGCCCACCTCAATTTAAAAGCTGATGATACACAAAAATATGCTAATGCATATCAAATCAGTTGCGAGAGATTACTACCATCTGCAGGCGATAATGGTATATCGCTACATGAATATGGGACGTTATCTAGAATTCATAAAAAGTGACGTTAACAGTGACAATTTTTATCCTGATTTGGACGACGGATTACTCCGTTTATATGAGGAAGATATAGGGCTCACAGGGGATACTTACTCCTCTTAGGTATATGACCCCATCTCTGGCATGTCCAGTGTTCCGCATTTTTCCTACTCTTATATTTGTATTCTTAATGGGATTATTAAGATCGACTACTTCGTTATCTTAGATATTGATATACAAATGTCTCGTAATCACGCCATTCTTTTGATTGCAATACTTTGACTTACAATGTACTTACTTTGATCTTGTACTTTGACATACTTTTCAAAACCTTTTAAAGAAAGAGCGATCATTTTTTTTCTATTTTAAATTTATTCCAAATATTTTGACGTTGTGACTTTTGTCCTTTCGCCTACATTTCAAAAACTTTAAGCTTGTGAGTCAAATGGGATAGGATGAGTAGTACCACGCTTACCGCCGTGCTATGTCGTCTTTTGACAACCCACTTTGTTGTCGGTTTTCTTTTTTGTTCCCTTTTCTCCACTGATCACCATGATTAATTAATTCGTTAAAACTAAAGAAGTCCATTATCACATATTATGTGTCAGCATTTCGCAAATTCTATGATTGTATAACGATCTAGTTCGTCAATACAACCTATCATTGGGTCAAATGTTGTATGACGTGTTTCATACCGATTGTTAAGCCATTCTTGACACACTGATTTTGACTTCGGATAACTCTGTTTACCTCAACAGGATATAGGGATCACGGCGGGTGTGATCGGTCGACAGGGGATGCTTACTCCTCCTAAGCACCTGATCCCACTTCTGGTATGTCCAGGGGTCCGTGTTTGCCCAAATATCTATTTTGTATTGCTTGTAGGAGTTATGAGATTGATCACTGTTCGTTATCTTCACCTTTCATTATGCAATAGAGGATCACACGAATAGGATACTTTCTAATTTTCTCCCGGGTTAACACATTGAATATGCAGTATAAATAATAAATATGTGGTTTGTGGTGAAACTTTAATACGCTTGCAGTTTTTCATGCTTGGTGCTAGTTTTGTTTTGTTAATCTTTTGTTCAAGGGGTAGATAGTTCCTTAAATTTAAATGTTCGTGACACTGATAGATATAGTGCTTATATATACTAATATCATAAGATCCAAATATTCAGCATATGTACTGTTTGAGAAGGACCAGGTACTATACCACCTTTATCCGGGTAGCTCAGAGATAACGTTATCGCTTGTCACCGCTGCGACCCGAGTTCGATCCTCATGATCGGCAGTGGTTGTATGTGAAAGGGTATGGCGGTCGCCCGCTCGGATACGTGGGTTTCCTCCGGGTACTCCGGTTTCCTCCCACATAAATGATCCCCTAGCGCAAACATCTGTGCATTAAAGGACTCCATTGGAAATAAGCTTTCGAACTTTCATGGGTTATCCTTGGTATTTATGTACGTATGTTTGTATGTATATACACCGAATAAACATTTATTTAATCTTTAAGGGTTTGCAAGGTCCATGTACTTTTCAGGAAATACCATCTATCATAGAACCCTTCAATACGATGATGCCGCTGAATAAAGAAATGCTTCTTTCTGTTTTGTCACAACAAATGCCACACACAAGTTCAAGGCTGGATAATAATCAAATTGTAAGAATATATTTATCTACGTTAATTATACACTGCTTAATGATGGAGGCATTAAATACATGCACTTACGATAGAAAATCAATCAGCTGCGTTATCAAGAATTAAGTATTTAAAAGGTTTCAAATCATTTAACTTTCTTATATCTTTCTTATTTGACAACCAGTTATCCCTCTTATAACATTTAGGATGCTATAGTGGACTTTGTTGAAAGACGAGGCAGTTTTCGAATTGAAGATCAATATCTAATTGTTGACAATAATGATGACGAAAAGTATCAGGAGTTATTTCATCATATGCCCCCATTAGGATCGAGGGTTAAGCGTGGTCCAAACTGGAAATGGCAAAACCAGGATGCAGAAGGGATAGGAACAGTCGTTGGACACTTCGCTGAAGAAGGTATTTCTCACAACGTTTGCTGTGAAGCAAATTTTATCAAAAGATGCTCAAAACTGTACAATAATGATAGCCTAGAAAATATAAATTTTTACTCCAATACAAATTCAGTCTAAACTTTTTTGTGTTTCATTGAGAATAAATTACATGCTCTGATCCTTAGACGAATTTAGTCCCAGTCTTTGGCACTCTGTCTTTCCTTTTGGCTCTTACAAGTTTACTGTTATTTCGGATTTCCAAACTTTCGGCTTGAGAATCACTGAAGAGACATTATTTGTCGAAATGCGCATCTGGTCATCAAAATTGGTACCGTATAAGTTTTACATGATACAGATGAGTGGCCGTTTCTTGATTTGTTTCGAAACAAGTGACATTTTAAGGTAGAGATTGATAGGATGACATTAAATGAATTATCCATTAATTTGTTTTATTGTAAAATTCGTTTCAGATGAAGCTTTGCTATAAATCATATCAAATATCAAGTTGGGTATTTGACCTCACTTTTGCAAAATATGGTAGATTTTGATAACACATTCTTTAGACTTTGTAAAAAGTAAAATGTGACAGGAAATAAGTAGAGAGCGATATATAAGAAGAGCTGTACCATTTTTATTGTAAAGAGAATCATAACTTGTCACATATTGTTTAAAACAGCCTTTTATATGCTTCTAATTGTAATTGTAATTAACATTAGTTCTCTAAAGCGCTTTACAAATGTGAGAGAAAAGATAATATAAAATCGATGTGCACATACATATCAATAACATATTCATAGTGTCAAAATTACAATGCATGATTATTAATATATATCGCATTATATAATGATATAATTACCCAAATAACATATAAAACAATTTAAAACAACCGTTAGAAGTAATTGAATATATCATCATCATCAATCCCGCGACGGGTGACGTCCTTGGAGAGACAAGAGGGATGAAGCAGCAGATACCGTTTTCCACTCGGTTCAGTCTTGGGTCGTTGTGATGAGTACTTGCATGGGTAGTGTGGCCCACTCCTTCACATTACCTGTCCAACTTTTCCTTTGTCGGCCGCGGCGGCGTCCACCCTCTACAATGCCCTGTAGTACGGTCTTTGCGAGGCTGTCGTGACGTGCGACATGACCAAACCAGACCATCTTGCGTCTCTTGACCATCTGTAGGAGGGTTTCTTTGGGGCCCACCAGGCTGGTGACATTGTCTCTGACGAACTCATTGGTTTTGTGCTCCCAGTAGTGGATGTTGAGCATTTTCCATAGGCACTTGTTTTCAAAAGCCTGGACTTTCCTTTCGGTCTCGGCCAGCATTGTCCATGTCTCACATCCGTACAGGAGGATAGAGATTACGAGAGACCTGTATAACCTGTATTTAGTGTGGAAGTTGATGCTGTTCTTCCATATTCTATTGAGCCTCGCCATCGCTGCTGTTGCTGTGGCTATCCTGATTCGGATCTCTCCAATGCAGGTGCCATCCTTGTATAGAGTTGCCCCAAGATATTTTAAGCTTGTCACTTCCTCTAAGGTACCTCCGTTTATAGTTATGTTTGCACTGATGTCGCATGTGCTGTTGACCATCACTTTGGATTTTTCTTTGCTGACCTCCATGTCATAGGTCCCTGCACTGTCCACTAATCTGTTGGTGAGGCCCTGTAGTTCGCTGTTGCAGCCACCCATGAGATCAATATCGTCAGCGGATCGGAGGTGTTTGCACTGATGTCGATTGTACTGTTGACCATCACTTTTGATTTTTCTTTGCTGACCTCCATGTCATAGGTCCCTGAACTCTCCACTAATTTGTTGGTGAGGTCCTGTAGTTTGCTGTTGCTGCCACCCATGAGATCAATATCGTCAGCGAATCGGAGGTTGCAGAGAGGTCTTCCACCGATTGAGATCGAAGTATGGTGGTCCTGGAGCGTCTCCTGCATAATCCTCTCCAAGAACAGGTTGAATAAGACGGGGGAGAATAAACATCCTTGCCTCACACCAACTGTCGTCTTGAAGAACTCTCCCAACTGGTGTTCAAAAGGACTGCACTGTTCGATTTCATGTAGAGGGTCTGGTTCTTATGTACCAGATGGTCATCAACGCCAAAGTATATCATGATCTTCCATAAACCATCATGCCAAACCCCATCGAATGCCTTTTTGAAATCGATAAAGTTGTGGAAGAGGTCCCGCTGTTGTTGGAGATGCTTTTCAATCAGCACCCTGCAGTTAAAAATCTGCTCCACTGTGCTCCGACCAGCTCTGAAACCTGCCTGTTCTTCTGCCAGCAGCTTATCCACTTTGGTTTTCAGTTGGTTGAGGATGACTCTGAGCATGACTTTTCTAGGGTGGCTGATGAGGCTTATTGTCCGATAGTTCTGGCATTGTCTTAGGTTGCCCTTCTTAGGTAATGGAATGATCAGGGATTTAGTCCATTATCTTGGCCATCTTTTCTTCTCCCATATCTTCTGACAGAGTTTCGTGAGGGCCTTTGTTGTAGCTTCGCCTCCACACTTCAACAGCACGGTGAATATATAGAAAGGACATAAGTATGATAACAAACTACAGTTCAAATATCAGTTGGAGGTTTTTTTATTTTTTTTTTTCTTATAAAAAAATGTTACATCACTGTAAGAGATGTAATGTAAGAGCACTACGTACAGTGTATATAAAAAATCACAAATCAAAAGCTAATCTAAAAAGATGTGTTCTGAGGTCCGCTTTAAAATTAGACAGCGAAGTACATTGTCAGAGTTTAAAAGGCAGAGTGTTCCAGAGACTTGATACGGCCTTATCCAAACATCGATCCCTATGTTTTCGTACGTGTCCGAGGTACCTGGAGAAGATACAGAGATTCAGATCTAAGTGAGCGTGTGGGATCGCAAACTGTAAGGACATCATTTATGTAAACTGGAGATAGGTTGTGGAGATATTTGTAAGTATGAAGAAGGATCTTGTATTAAATTCTGTATTGAACTGGGAGCCAGTGAAGATGTATTAGAACAGGAGTAATATGGTCGGATTTTTTTAGCGTATTATTAATCTTGCAGCTGTGTTTTGTGCCCTCTGAAGTGTGTTGGTATGTTTGGAATGAACACCATAAAGCAATGCATTTTCGTAATCTAATCTGGATGTGACTAACGAGTTTACTAGAGTTTTATGTGCTTCATTGTTGATAAGTGGACTTGTATATTTATATATATATATATATATATATATATATATATATATATATATATATATATATATATTTGTGTATGTGTATGTAAAACTTGTATATATATATATATATATATATTTGTGTATGTAAAACTTGTACGGTACCAATTTGATGGACCAGATGCGCATTTCGACAAATAATGTCTCTTCAGTGATGCTCAACCGAAATGTTTGAAATCCGAAATAACTATGAAGTTTAAGAGCTAAATATAGCCAAAACCAGCGTGCCAAAAAAGTGGAGCCAAATTCGTCCAAGGATAAAAGCTATGCATGAGGGAGATAATCCTTAATTTTGAAATGAATTTCTAAATTTTATAACAGCAATTAAATATACATTTGTATTTTCAAGCTAGTAACGAAGTACTTAGCTACTGGGCTGTAGAGACCCCGGGGACTAACAGTCCACCAGCAGAAGCCTCGACCCAGGAGTCATAATGTAAAACTTATACGGTACCAATTTTGATGCACCAGATGCGCATTTCGACAAATAATGTCTCTTCAGTGATGCTCAACCGAAATCTTTGAAATCCATACACCAAATACATAAACAAATATCACACACCACGAAAATACTTACTTTATTTACTTACTTATCCTCTTCATCTCCGTTGGGACATAAGGCACCAACAAACTTCCTCCATTTGTCCCTGTCCTTTGCCTAGTGCTGAGCCTTCCCCCAGGTGTAACCTTCCCCTTGAAGTTCCGCTTGGATGGTTCTCCTCCACGTGGTTCGAGGTCTACCTTGCTTTCGTTTCCCTGGCGGTGCCCAGTGCAAGGCAGTTTTTGGAATCTTCTCACTGGGCATTCTCAGAACATGACCTAGCCATCTAGAGCACCCCTGTTTTATCTGTGTTGAGATACTACTACATTTGCTAATATTGAACAAGTTCTTGTTTGTTATTTTGTTAGGACAGTATATTCGATGAATTTTTCTGAGGCAGCTGTTATGGAATGCCTCTATCCTCTGTATGTCGCTCTGTATTATTCTCCAGCATTCCGAGCCGTAAAGGAGGACTGATTTCACGTTGCTGTTAAACAACTTCAGTTTGGTGTTTATGCTGAAGTTTTGTGACTTCCAGATTGCCTGAAGTCTGTGAAAGGCTGTACGGGCTTATGATATTCTTGATTGTTTTTTTTTTTTTTTGCTCCATTTTCATTGCTGATTACACTGCCATGATATGTAAAATCTTCTACATTTACAATTGGATGGTTATAGATGGTAATTGGATCTGTGATTTTCTGGTTTAACACCATTACTTTTGTTTTTGCTATGTTGATGTTTAGTCCGGTCTTTTGGGCATATGAATTTAAGATGTTTGTATTTTCTTGTAGTTGTCTCTGGGTTGTTGATATTTCTGCTAGGTCATCAGCAAAATCAAGGTCTTCTAATTATTTAAACATTGTCCACTGTATTCCATTTCTAACAGATGTTGTGTTTCTCTGTATCCAATCTATTACCATCAAGAATAGTATGGGTGATAGAATACATCCTTGACGGACACCAGATTTTACTTCGAATGGATCAGAAATGTTGTTTTCTAATATGATGTTGCATTCAAAATTTTGATAAAAGCATTTTATGAGAGTGATAAGTTTCGTTGGTATGCCATATGCTGTCAATATTTCCCAAAGTGTATCTCGGTGGACGCTATCGAAGGCTCTCTTAAAGTCTATAAAGTTTATGAATAAAGGTGTGTTCCATTCAATGCATTGTTCAATTATATTTCGAAGAGCAATTATTTGGTCAATACACCCTCTGCCTTTCTGAAACCAGCCTGTTCTTCCCTTAGCTTCCGATCAATGGCTGTATCGATTCGGCTGAGAAAGATCTTGCAGAATACTTTGCTAGGTACAGAGAGTAGAGTGATTCCTCTCCAGTTGTCACAGCAGAGTAGGTCTCCTTTCTTTGGAAGCAGTACAATAAGGCCTTTATTCCAATCTGATGGTATAGTCTCTTTGTCCCAGATGTTTTTAAAGAGTTGATGTAAAACTTTTGCTGTTAAATTAGTATAAGATTTTAATAACTCGGCAGGGATGGCATCGATTCCAGCTGCTTTTCTGTTTTTCAATGATTTAATTGTTTTAATGATCTCCTCTAGTGTTGGTGGGCTTGTATCAATATTAATGTCCCCGGCAGTTGGTGTAATAGTGGCTTTTTCTGATGGATCAGGACAGTTAAGTACTTCTTTAAAATGTTCTACCCATCTCTTTGCTTGTTCTTCCTCTCTCGTCAGTGAGTTTCCTTGTTTGTCTTTTACTTGTCTTGTTTTTGAGGTATTATTACCACAAAGCTATTTGGTTATTTTGTAGACAGTACTCAGTTCACCGTGAGTGGCTGCTCTTTCTGCCTCTTCAGCAAGATCATCCGTGTATTTGCGCTTATCCTTTCTTGCACTTCTTTTTACCTCTCTGTCCTTTGTTTTGTAGTTCATCTGCAGCTGGTCTTGCTGATTTGGTGTTAAGAATTTTCTGTTTGATGCCCTTCCGTTCTTCTATCTTTTTCCATGTCTCTTCTGACAGCCATTCCTTGTTCTTCTTGGTCTGGAAGCCAATTATTTTTTCTGCTGTCTCATTGTAAATTGATTTAATATTGTTCCAATGCTCTTCTATTGTATCTTCATTTTCCAATACATTGAACCTGTTCTTAAGTTCAAGGTTAAATGCTTTTCTAACTGTTGGAGAATTCAGTCGTGGAATGTCAAGTTTCCTCCGGTTGTTTGCTTGCCTTGGTGCTTTTCTGAGCTTTAGTTGTACAATTGCTCTTAGAAGGTAGTAAGCACTGTTGGCATCGGCACCTCTAATCACTCTGACATCCTGTAGTGATCTTCTCTATTTCCTGTTGATCATAAAATGGTATATTTGATTAGTTGTTCTGCCATCTGGTGATTTGCAAGTAAGTTTGTGTATATCTAGATGTGGAAAGATGGTACCTCCAATGACTAAGTTGTTACTGAGGCAACAATCTACCAATTGTTCTCCATTTTCATTTCTTATCCCACACCCATGTTTTCCCATGATTTCTTCAGCATTGGTATTTTCGGATCCTACTTTGGCATTCATATCTCCTGTTATTAAGACTAAGTCGTGCTGTGGCACTTTGGAGAAGATGGATTGAAGCTGTTCATAGAATTCGGCTTTTGTTTCCTCGTCAGAATCGTTAGTTGGTGCATAACACTGAATGATTGTTAACTTACAGTATTTTGAATTAAATCTGGCTGTTATAAGACGTTCACTAATTGGTTCCCATTCCAGTAAAGTTTTTGTCACTTCTTCTTTCATAATAATGACGAAAATACGACAAGTATCAATAATCTCCATTGTTAACAAGAATGATGCACTGTTGTACTGAATGAGAAAAATGGTTTCGTTGTTTATATATATATATATATATATATATATATATATATATATAAAAGCATTAGAGATCCAACAACACCCGATACCTCAAAGTGTCGGATCCACAACATGGATACAACGTCAAATACAAAAATTTTACAAAGCACTAAAATGACCAACGACACGAACAACCAGATTGGCAAATTTTCGGGATGACAAAGACTACATATAAATACATCTAGCACTACAATTACACTCATCTATTTATTGGCAGACCTAAAGACCAAAAAACATGTAGTCTGCGTTGTAAATACGTTTGTAGATTAGAGTAGTTGTAGTGCTAGATGTATTTATATATAGTTTTTGTTATTATTCTCTGTTGATATTGGCCACATTATGTATTTCTTTTCGTTATACTGAAGAGGGGACGGGTCGTCCCGAAAATTTGACAATCTGGTTGTTCGTGTCGTTGGTCATTTTTGTGCTTTGTATATATATATATATATATATATATATATATATATATATATATATATACATCAGCACTGAAAAGGCCACGACACTGTTAGTTAATCAAAACTCAAATTTTCGACGTAACCCGCGTCTTTATCAAGAGACTTATATCACATAAATAAATATCACACACCACGAAAATACAAGTATCAATAATCTACATTGTTAACAAGAATGATGCACTGTTGTACTGAATGAGAAAAATGGTTTCGTCGTAAGCGTGTTTACTGACGAAGTGTAGAGAGTTTGTACCATGGTCGGGTCGGGATAAAAATAGAATTAATTTTTCAAAATTATAGAAATCAGACACATTTAAAGGGAAAACTTCCAAAACAATGTGATTGTGAAATAGAATGGTGGGAAGATAATGATTTGGAGTGATTAAGGTAGCAGGGGACAGTTTCGCAATATAGACCCGGTCAACTTTTTCAAAAAATGGAAATACCCCATGTTTGAAGTGATATTACATATGTAAAAATGTATACAATAAGTTTAGGATGCATGTCAAATGTAGCTGAGTGCTTAATAAAAATGTTGATATACAACATGTAGGTGTCACCATGATTCCTAGCATATAGATGGGTGCAAATACGAAACTAAGACACGTGGTCAGTTGCTGGAGAAATTCCGGTGAAAACATGCAGGGTCTAGCAAAAGGTCTGTAGCTGTGAGGGAAGGTGGATGGCCCCATATGAGAGGTAGATTTTTTAGAAGGGCAGATAGGGTTCTTGATTGTGCACAGTGTCTAAATCCCCATGTTTGGTATTGTGATGGTGTGGGGTGGTGCGGATTAGCCCAAATGAGGGAAAAGCAAAGCAAAAAGGGGGAACCTGCTCAGGGCATGTTTTGTGCACCAGCACCAGTATTTATAGATTACATGTAATTTAGGGTCATAATTTATTAACTGCACTAATATGAAATACAAGTATTGACATAAAAGGGAAATATGATTTTTCATTAGTCTGTCATAATCTGACTTTGGTGTATACCCCCTATCCACATGTTTCAAAACCCAAGAAACTGTCCCCTGCCACCTAAGTTCAAAACAATATTTGGTAGTCCGTACCATTGTTGATTCGGATATGGTAAACAGTGCTGACAACGAAAACTAGTATACTTCCCACAAGAACACGATTTTACAACAGATCAACAAAGTCACGATCAATTAATATACACAAATCTTGCATTAAAATGAGTAATCCAAGAGGTGAGTGGGAGAGAAATCTAAGGAAAATGATGCTGTATTATTTTTCAAGCTAATGTATTTTTCAAGGTCAAACAAATTAAAGCCGCAATCTAGAAATTCTAATATCACAACATAGAGAGCTATGGGAGTCCGAACTGTTTATTTAGAATAATGTTTTCTCGTGGTTTAAAGGTTTAAAGATGATATATTAATGATATACTAGTCTTCAAGGTCAATACATTTCCCCCTTATTATCACCCCTTTTTTAAGGTTTTATAGATAGATAGATATACTTGTATCTGGTATATACACGACATCCATGTACATGCAGCAGTCATAATATATATTTGGCCCACGTGGAATACTTCAATAAATACAAAATAACACATCAAGTGTAAGTCATGTGTTTAAACTTACATATGTTATTGTAAGTTGCATTGTGAAATAGCAGAGGAAATGTGAGTTCAATACAAATTTAATTCATGACATTTTTTTTTCATTTACTAAACTACATTATGATTCTGCTGACCAGTTTAAATGCATCCATCGAATTCCTCTTCTCAGAAGAAACTTTGTTTAGACTTCCCATGACTACATACACAGCATTTACACTCACAGTACTCGAACATTTCGATGTATTAACTTTGTTAATATATTGAATATCACATCATCTTTCTTCTATAACATATTAGTTGATAACAAGTTCATTAAGTCAATCACAGAAAACTTTTGGACGGAAAAGTTTCACATTATGAAATCTTTATGGAAGACAATTTATCTCTTAAAAGTCGCAAAAATTTCAGATAAACAAATTTCAGAGTTTAACTATAAATTGTTACATCAACTTTTGAATAATAATCTGAATGTTAGCAAATGGATTCCAAATATACAAAACTATTGTGAAAACTGCGGTGAAATTGAAAACAGAACACCATATACATGCCTGCAGAACGTCTAAAAGAATATGGAAAAGGATTAAGAATGTACTAAATCTTTATATTTCTTGGAAACATATCGTCATAGGCTTTTATAATGAAACAAATCTATCAGAGTCTCTTAATATTTTTATTTCTTTCATTGCACTGAAGATTTATAAATATAAGATGAAATGTAGACTAACTGGAACCTCTTGTAACAGTGAAAATGTATATATCTCAGTGAAACGGGCTTTAAATACATACATGTATCAATACATTGCAGAAAAATCGTATTCAAATATATGTATCAAACATATATTTAAGAAAATTGTACAACTTTTGATAGTTCTTGATTTGAATTTTGTATATGAGAGGCCCGATGTGGAGGGAGACGGCTCCTTCACATTTTGTTTACCTGGAAGCAATTGGAATCTTGGTGTATTTGGTAGTGTGCCTTACAGGTAAACGAAGGTAGCCTTTCATGTGGTAAACAATAGTTTTTTGTGTGTATTTATGAATAGTATGACTTGACAATTCAATCTAACTATTGTAAACTTCATTGCATAAAATCGTATTATATATTGCACTACAAATTCATTGATATATTTGAATATGTAGAACATTGAAATAATGTTGATGAATGATTTATATCTTTGTTAATATTGAATTAAATAAAAGACAAAAAAATCTTTGTTTACGTTATGCATCTATGTATAGCATGATGGCGGTTTACATTTCGTTTGGTTAAAAATACCACATGGACGAAACATCTGATGCTTACTCCTCCTAGACACTTGATCCCATTTCTGGTGTGTCCAGGGGTCCGTGTTTGCTCAACTATCTATATTGTATTGCTTATAGGAGTTATGAAATTGATCACTTCACCTTTCATCTACCTTTATTTTTCATTGACATATATTCCTAGTTTGAACTATTCTAAATTTTCTCCGAGTCAGTCACAGCAAGACTCTTTTGGAGCCCCTTTTATTTTCCAATTATTCTATGATGGTATCAGAAATTCCAAGAAATACAGTCACGTGAAAATACACATTCTTACTGATTACGTGGTTGCTATCAGTCTCTACCTTAATGCATTTGTGTCTCTTATTCGATACACACGAGCATGTTTTGTGTGTGGTCAGCTTTTAAATCTAGGTAGACTATTGACAAATAAAGTTAGAGGGTTTTCAACAGTCTCGTTCAAAATCAACATTTCGCTAATTATGTGGTCGTTAAAATGATATAATTCATAAATACAACCAGTCATTAAGTCGAATGTTGTTTAGTGTTTCATACCAATCGTTATGTCGTTCTTTACATACTGAATTTGACTACGGATTACTTCGTTTACTTGATGAAAGTATAAGACTCCCGGCATGTATTATCGGTTAACAGGGAATGTTTAGATCCCCTAGGCACCTGATCCCACCTCTGGTGGTATTGTTTGTAGGAATTATAAGATTGGTTAATGTTCGTTATCTCCATATTTTCATATGCTTGATTTACCTGCGTAAATGTAATCATAATTAATCATTTTTTTAAAGGTAACTTCATAGAAATGAAAAAATATTAGGGATGTCCTTTGAATATGAATTTTATATATAGGAGGAAGAGAATGAAACATGAAATAACATGTGACTTTTGCCTAGTTTGTTGTAGCTAATGATACATGTAAATGGCGTTCATGATGCCTACACCAATACAGTATTGTTAATTAATGGTGATCCCCTGTAAATATTACTGATCGATAATATTGAGTGTTGGTCTCTTCATGTTTAATAAGCTTTAGTCATATTAGTTTACTATCATACCAACATCATAAGATAAACGTTCCATTTTCTTCAGATGGATGGCTCTATGTAGAATGGGACTATGGTCAAACCTGTAAATATCGATTTGGAAAGATGATCTATGACGTTATCGTGTGTAATGAACCAAGGGTATTGAATGACAGTGAACTCATAGCGGCTGGATGTCTTGTTCAAAGAGGTATATTATTTGCACCGTTTATATTCGTCATTCATTAAACACTTCGTTTTCATTGAAAGTTACAAAATTCCGTATTTTAATTATAGGACCGGATTGGAAGTGGGCAGATCAAGATGGTGGACCTGGAAACATTGGTTCCGTGTACAGGGTGAAGACTGATGGAACAGTTTACGTAAAACATTACAAATTTTATGATTTTAACTATCCTTATGATAAGCTGCCATGGAGGTTATATTTTTGGGTCTGTTAGAGCTTGAGTGTGCGTCTGCGTGCGTGTGTAAACGTTTTTATCGTCATGGTTACTCAAAATCAAACAGACGACGGTTTGAACTTCTAGCAAAAACTGATTAAGTTTTTGGGAACGATCTGCAAATGGGAATAGCAGCAGACAGAGAATATACAGAATATGCTAATAACTTGACGATAAATGGTGGTCTCCCAATTCTAGACTGTGATAAAAAGTTTTACTTTATCAATATTATATGAACTTAAGTCTAATCATGTTAGATATATACGGTTACGTTTAATACTTAATCACATACCAGTCGTCGCTTTGTCAAGTGAATACTGCTTAAACGTGATGATGAGAATTGAAGGTCTTAAGTAGACTAGCATCTGAATACAGATTGTCAATAGATAAAAATATACACTGAACTACATTCAAATCAACCTTATCTTACATGTTTTGCATCATGTCAATATTGACTAGATTAAGCATATACTATACCCCCAAACGAGTGTTTTCTGCGGTTGGAAAATATTCTAAACAACAAAATTATGCTGTTATCTTAGTGCATTGTTATATCGCAACCGCAGAAATTTGAAACCAAGAATACAATTTCATTAGGGATCAAATTGCAAAACGTTTCCAACCGCTATATGCTATTGAAGCAGAAACGTACATAAAGAGTACGCTGTACTGTACAACGATACAAGTTGTTCATTTTTTATCAAAAAACAACCAAAAAACAAAAATTTAATCTTTGAAATTAGATTTGTCCTGGGTTTTCTATTGGTGTGGTTACATTGTACTATACAACATGACATACACAAACACACACACACACACACACACACACGTGCACACACATTCATACATACACAAAAATATACACACATAACACGATGTGTTTTGATTATTCTTATTTTCAGGTACGATGGTCAAACTCTGTTAGAAGTAATTACAGATTCGGATACGGGGGACATTTTGATGTTGAAATTGTGTAAGCTTTTCGAAAACAAAAATATGTTTTGCTATTTTCATTTATATTTGAGACAAACATCGCTTATAACTTTGTATAATAAATGCATTGTTCCTTCTAGTGTCCCTACGGCGAATGAGAGCAGACCGGATATAGGTATGGATATTGAATATTTGATAAATGATATGTATTTACAAAGTTTAAACTCATTTAAAAAATAAAATAAAGTCTTGAAAGATACCATAAACATTCTTCAGATTGTGCGTCTGGATTTGACCATTCTGAATCAACGAATATACGGAACAAACAGTCAACCTCTGATGGTTCAGGCCACACGAAACCATATATAGCGCTTCCGAAGAGATCCTGGTTCTGGCAAGATACCGAGAGAATTTGGATGCCCTATCCTGATGCTGTGAACGACATAATCAACGATAATTATGAACAAAATCCACACTCTACAGTTATAATACGTTTTGATGGTCAAAGGTTGTTAGATATTCTTTTTATGCATGAAAAGGTAAAAGGTGAAAGATAACGAACAATGATGAATTTCATAACATTCACCGTGAGCCCTCTATCTTGATGAGGTAGGCTGGGTAATCCGTAATCAAAATCAGTATGTAACGGCCGAACAATCGGTATGAAACACGTCAGACAGCTATTGACTCATTGACAGGTTGGATTGGCAAATTAGATCGTTATAACAACCATAGAATTTGCAATCATTGACGATGAAGAAGCTGAAATCCTCCCATTTGTTATAATTTTACACAAAATGTTACGATTACGATTGATAGAAAGGACAGTATTTTCGGTGTAATCATGCCAAAATTCAAGCATAGTTACGTTACACCCAATTATAATCTTCGTTTGTATATATAAAAGGTGAATGTAATGAACAGCGATCAATCCCAAATCCCAAAAAGAATGCAACAAGAATAGAGTATACATATGTGAAAAATTTAGTTGTTACATGTACTAATACAGACAAATGGGAAAATATGTTTCGATTTAGTGCTTGTTTTAAGTCATTTCTCATGTCAATCATTTTTAGCTTACTTGAGCTGAAAGCTCAAGTGAGCTATTCTGATCGGCTGATGTCCGTCGTCTGTCCGTCTGTCTGTAAACTTTTTACATTTTCGACTTCTTCTCCAGAATAACTGGACCAATTTCAACCAAACTTGGCCAAAAGCACCCTTGGGTGAAGGGCTTTTAAGTTTCTTCAAATGAAGGGCCATTGTCCCTTTCAAAGGGGAGATAATCACAAAAATGCAAATATAGGGTGGGGTCATTTAAAAATATTCTCAAAAACCATTGGGGCAGAAGAGCTGGGATTTACATGAAGCTTCCTGACATAATGAAGATTCAAGTTTGTTCAAATCATGGCCCCCGGGGGTTGGATGGGGCCACAATAGGGGATCAAAATTTTAAATACAAATATATAGGGAAAATTTTTAAAAATCTTCTCAAGAACCACTGAGCCAGAAAAGCTGATATTTACCTGAAAGCTTCCTAACATTGTGTAAATTCAAGTTTGTTCAAATCATGGCCTCCGGGGATAGGATGGGGCCACAATTGGGGATCAAAGTTTTACATACAAATAAAGGGAAAATCTTTAAAAAAAAAATTTCTCAAGAACCACTGAGCCAGAAAAGCTGCGATTTACATGACAGCTTCCTGATATAATGCAGATTCATGTCTGTTCAAATCATGCCCCCTGGGGATAGGATGGGGCCACAATTGGGGATCAAAGTTTTACATTTACATGAAAGCTTTCTGACATTGTGTAGATTCAAATTTGCAAAAATCATGGCCTCCAGGGGTAGGTTGGTGCCATAATAGGGACAACGATTTTACATGCAAATATATAAGGAGAGTCTTCAGATATAGGCTAAGGTGACTCAGGTGAGCGATGTGACCCATGGGCCTCTTGTTTTTTTTTTTTTAGGTTTAGAGTTGATCTGTCAAAACTGAAGTGCATCAATGTTACTACCAAGGAAATCAGTGAAATAGCTTGGAGATGGACATAGTGATTTGGAAATCGACTGAACGTCTGTGGTCAGCTCTGTCATTGTTTGCTGTTTCTATGAGTGAACACTTTCCCTTAAGATGATAAAGTTCTTATGTTATGGATTTAGTACTCCTACGGACACTTTACTCATCCATGTGCTTGTATGTCTATCTTGGATTTAAATATTGATGGAATTATAGTTAATAATTTAATAATGATAGTGACTTCGGTACGCATGAGAGAACATATGAGTTACCATACCTAAACTGGGTTTAAAAACTTCACATAAGCACTTACTGAGATACATTGCTGAATCCAGTAAATGTACCAAAGCCAATATTTGCTCCCCAAGGAAATATGAACTGCTTTGAAAGAGAGACAACTCGCACAAAAGGAAGGGTTCGAAGACGAACAATATCATTACGACAATTTAAGAGCAATACTCTTCAAACTTCTATACACTAAACGACTAATCAGAACACAATTATATCATTCGATCATTTAAAGCTGCTGGATTCGAATGATATTTCTAAACTAATTGGGGTGCGCTGTACTGGAATGCATGTTCAGTTATAGAAAAAATATCATGAAAAGGTGAAGATACCGAACAGAGATCACTGTCATAATTCCTAGAAAGAATACAAAATTAAGAATAGGGTGAACACAGACCCTTGAAACTACCAGAGATGGGATCAGATACCGAAGTAGGAGTAAGCATCCCCTGTCTGCTGGTCACAACCATTGCGATCGCGAAACGGTGTAATCCGTAATCAAAATAAGTGTGTTTAGATAACGGCCTCAATTAGTATGAATCACGTCAGACAGCATTTTACCTGATGGCAGGTTGTGTTGGTGAATTAGATCGTTATAGTGACCATAAAATTTGCGAAATCCTCACTGTAAATGAGACTTTTCAAAACCTTTTCATACTCATAGTTCGATGCATTTCATAATTATGACCATTATCTATGTATCTAGCGGTATATAGTTGCTAAGTCGTGTTTATTTAGGAATGCAAATTCCAAACTTTGATGTTGATATTCTTTGAAATTGAAAAGAAAAACACCAATAAATAAGATTTTTCAAAGTTTAGGTAAAAGAAAATTATAAGACTGTCCAATATATCAACCTTTCATCCATTCCATATATACCATACGTCAGCTGGTCATCATCTTCCCAGTAACACAGTAGTAACAGTCATTTAGTCTATCTCGATAATGTTCAACCTTATGTTAATAATGGGAAACAGAGTGTAGTCTTCAACTATATAAACATGTTCTTAAACTGATGCAACACTCTGTTTCTATTTTATAATTTTGTACGAATTTTGTTGAAAGTCTAGGAAATACCTTAGAAGTATGAATCCAAGTAGACTGCTTACTCCTACTAAACACCTAACGCTACCTCTGGAGTATCCAGGGGTCCATGTCTGCCTTACTCCTGATTTTATTCATTGTAGGAATTGGGAGATTGATTATTGTTCGTCATTTTCATCTTTTCATAAAACAGAGATACCTGAGTTTGATTTTTTGTATACAGACACTACAATTATTTGTAATACTGTATGCGTGATAAGCGACACTTTCCACTTCTGTTCTTTAAGGTATGCATTGTTGATTATGACCTTAATGTTATCGACGTTAATATCAGTGATAATTTCTGAAAATGGATTAAATTCTACGTTTTGTCTTCAATTAACCTTAATTATATTATCAGACAAAAATAGTACCGGAAAAATGAAAATTACGCCAGTCACAAGATTATGTTAGGTGTGTTTGTGAATGTCTTTGTATTCTATGGTAATTATTCTTAGCAAACATGTCAACACTGCCACGAATTTAAGAACTTTACTCAATTTAAGGTAGTATCAGTCATTACTATACTTCCATGTAATTTTTTCGAATCTGATTGGTCGAACAACATTTAGTTACCCTCTGAGAACAGAAACCACGCCATCCGGGGTGCTAATATCAAGCAACGGGAAAAAATATTTGACAGCAGGAGATATTATAAACATCATCACATGCGCACAGATTGTGTATGTACAGTTCACGGAAGTCTGCTATACTACATAGCCGGTAAAACATCTAATTAATATATGTCATTCAGTATAAAACAAATAGTGCATGTAGTTGAGTGTAACATTTAAAAAAAAAAAATTTCCCCTCCAAAACTATTGTAAACCTCGGCTGAGCATCAGTTGACAATGTTTTTCGGGAAGTGAAAATTTTCAATGTTACCCTCAGCTACAAACACCATTTATGCATTATGAAGCTGTGATATTCTTCCCTTTGCATTGTATACATAATATGTACCAACTGAAAAACAGTGACAAAGCAGGAGTTCTATGTGTAAACTATTTTCTAAAAAATGACCACATTCAGGGGTCCGTATTTGCCCAACTATATAGGAGTTATGAGATTGATCGATGGTCGTCATCTTCACCTTTCATTCAAACATCAAAGAATGTTCGGAATCAAAACCTTTGTAATACGCACATCTTCATGTTACAGAAGCCGTAACTTGAAAACTGAGAGAGGAGGTAAATGGACAAATTACATTGATAAAGGTGAAGTTAACGAAAACTACGTAACTCCAATATAACACTAAAGTTGCTATCAGGTGTGAAGAAGGACTTCTTTTATTCATGATCAAGTTTCTTCCTTGATAAACGTATGTTCGAGTGTTATTGAAGTGATTAACTTCCTTACAGGGTGTGTAAAAACAAACTTCCTATTATTTATCACTGGGGTTGTTAGTTTTAAAATAAAATTGATTTTCAAAATATATACCCATTTTTTATCCATTTTGTAATATCATACGAATAAGCATTAGCTTTAAAACAACGACGTTTTATTCTACAGGTGAAATCCCTTTACCTCCCTATCTTCCTTCTTTTTATTATCTTTCACTTAAATCCTAATGTGATAAGAAAAATTCTCTTGTCGGGGCCTTCAACTCTACATTTACACTGTATATATATCGACAACATACTATCTAATAACAATAATAACGTTCATTCATATGTCGATTCGATATATCCCTGTGAACTCGAAATAAAAGATACCACAGTCGTCCACTTCTGCTTTTCATACTTGGATATTTTATTGGAAATATATATTAACGGCAAACTAACAACTCGTCTTTATAACAAACGGGATGTTTTCAGCTTTTCAATCACCATCCTCCCATATTTATGTAGAAATATTCCATTATCACCTGCATATGGTGTTTATATCTCTCAACTTATAATTCGTTATCTTCACCTTTTCATTCTTGTAACATGCTGTGATAATTGCAGATCAATATACTTACTGTCTAGCGATTTAATGGAATGGGGTAAAAAAAATAATAACCTACAGATCGGATCTGGGATAATAGTAGAATAGACACCTGATCCCACCTCTGGTATATCAACTAGTCCGTGTTTCCCCAACTCTCTATTCTATATTGATTATAGGAGTTGTGAGATTGATAACTGTTCGTCATATTCACCTTTCATACTGAAAAAAAATGCAATTTCACCATAGATATTTGCATAAAAACTGTCTATTTTGTGATAAATTGTGGACTAGGCAAAAGAGCATCACAAATCTAATGAAGCGGATTATCTATAAATCACACTAATGTATTTTCATTTAAGAATTACATGTAGTTACCTACGTAATATAGAAGCAATATATTTAGTAAGTTGAACTAATGTATGCCATTTATTACATTGATTACTTTCATAGAGTTTGAACATAATAAGTTCCATACATGTGTATACATATTTACACTCCATGATCTTTATAAATGGGATTCGTAGAATAAAAACTAAATACAGATAACACAATATGTCACTTTCGCAACATTTGAGATAGTTTTCAAACATTTTCAATACTTAGAATGCATGATATATTACCGCAGAGTTGGTAAATGCAAAGTGTCACACAGTCGATCCCAAAAAGGTGAGTCATCTGTTTCATTTTCTGGATATTCTAAGTATGATTGATTTTCAAACAAATCAATTATTTTCAGTGGCGCGTTTTTAACAACATTCTTGTCTAATATCACGAGACAAAGAACATTATCATCTTCTCGTGAATAAATTGACTCCATTCTGGCCATGTTTAGTTCGTACATACACCAATACGAATTTAAGAAGTTGGAAGTTAGAAGACATAAGGTCCTTCTGCTGTTATGTATCGCGTTGGCTACATTGTCCGCAATATTGGTACCTGGAATGAAATCTCTACTGTGTAAACAAAGGTTCAAATTATTTTCTTTTTCGAGAAAATCTAATTTTCGAAATATGAAGTGACTGTCTTCCTCGGCGTATGAAACGAAGGCGTCATATTTAAACATTTCATTGAACTGAATTTCTGCATGTTGAACCTCCGTGTAACGTCGTTTGACTAGGTAATATAAATACCTTAATCTCCATCTGTAACGGTTGAGTATTGCGCCAACGATAATGCTTACTATAATGAACAAAGCAAGTGTCAAAGAAACAATTAAAGCAAGATATGTTTCACAGGCATACGTCATTGATGTAATAATTTCCTTTAAATCCTTTAAAGGGACAATCGTGGAGTTGACAAGAGCACATTTATAATTTGATTGTCTCTGGAAACTAACTTCACTGGCAACCATCCATTCGAGAAATTCCAAGTTCTCACACGTACAGCGGAGAGGGTTTCGCACCAAGTTGATTTCTATATGCGTTTCCATCTCGCATAGTTTATCTAAAGAAGCTCGCATAGCCATGTCCAGTGTTGATATTTGATTATTTGATAAATCTAGAAAGGACAGGTTTCGCATGTGGGATATGATGATGTTGAATGTTTCCAAAGAATTATATTGGAGATATAGTTCTGTTAGGTTAACCATGTTTTTAAATATAAATTTTGGTAGATAACTTATGGTATTGTAAGACAGGTCTAAAACTTCAATGTTACAGATTTTGCGAAATATTTCCCCACCATTATCATCAGCTATACAACTATCTAGAAGATTCCTTGAGAGGTTCAGCTGTATTATTCCGTCTAGTTCCTCAAAGAATTTGGTAGATATAAACGTACACAAGTTATTGGAAAGATCTATGTACTTAACGCTTTGAAGACCGCGCAATGGTCCATTCAGTTTGTAGAAAATGTTATTCTGCAGATACAAATGAGTAAGTTTTCCATTTGTTACATTGAAATCGTACCTGCTTAATTCTAACTTAAACATATTGTCGTGAAAATACACCTTTTCTAGCTTTGGAGGTATATAAATGATTATGTAAGTGCCATACTTTACACTATTAGCGTTGGTCATGAGTTCGTTATCCTGGGACCAATATTGTCCATTTAAATGATTTCTCTTGCTTGCAGCATATTTCCATTTGTTATATACTGTTGGTGAGAAACGGTCTATAGGTTTACTGTCATTGCAGTTATAATTTATCGTTTCTTGAAGATGAAATGATGCTTGAAAACTTGCGTTCACACTCCGTACACCTTTCATACTATTGAAACCAAAAATATACAGCCCAAAGCTTAGATTATTGTCCCCAATGTTTAAGTGTGTCAGCGATTTTGGAAATGCGCGAAATAGTTTAAAGTCCAAGAAGGCTAGTCTATTAGAAGCCAAAGACAATGTTTGGAGGCTTGTGTTTGTTAGATACTTTAGGTATTCATACGGAAGATTCTCTGTTAATCCATATGTACACTGTAGTTTATCAACTAAGAGTGTTTTGATTTTCGAATGCTGCAAATCAAATGTTACATTCTTCAAAACAGATAAGGTAAGCTCCGGATTGTTTGATATGTCTAGATGCTGGAGTTGCAAATTTTTCACCAGTGTTCCTGCATCTATCTGCCTCAGATTGCAGTACGACACTACAAGATATCGAAGGCGAATGTATCTTCTCAAGTTTGGCTTTTCGATCTTTCGCAAGTTTGGATTCCCCGTGAGATTTAAAAGTGTCAGACGACTTGGCAAATTTGATGGAAATTGATCAATTAGATTAAATCCTAAATCAATCTGTGAAACTTCCTTCGTAAAGTTCGGTGCAATTTCTAGACCTCGTCTACTGCAATTGGCATAGGTAAATGTTTTATGTTTTATACAAGTACAGGTGGCGTTTGTTCCACAATGGACGTTTTTTCCACCGGTGTAAAGGATTAACATACTCCAAATGAATAAAATGACAAACATCTGTAAAGAGATTGAAACTCCAGTGATTACAAATAGTGTTTATACAGAGAGAGAGAGAGAGAGAGAGAGAGAGACCCGTACCTTTGGATCTGCAATATGCATCTATCATGCATGAAATACGTTCACAGATTAAAATGTTTCCAATATCCCCTTCTGTTGTGTTTCTTTACGATAACAGCCGCGGACTGATAAGACTCATCCAAACATAATGTAAACTTCCCGTAACGATTTATAGAACATTCCTCTCTTTTTTTAAATATAAGATTTTAAGAGTACATGAATAGAATTGTCAAGTGATGGTATGTTTAATCGTTTGTTCCAGTTTAAAATATATATGTGACCCTCGTTGATGTGTTTAGCTCTTTACTTTACTGTTGCCTTTGATTTCTTTTTCTTTAATCAGGTTTGAATCAATTCCTTCTAAAACGGAGTCCTCATATTTATACATGATTCTTATAACCATTAGATAGATTCATAAGAGTGTCACGTCGTAGCTCGTGGAGGAAAATATAGATAATCTTTCTGAATGATAATGTAATGTTTATTCTTATGTATAAACAAACATGTCTGAGCGTCATCAGTTTATGCGAAATACCACAGATTCGGATCTTTAAATGAGGGACTTATGTTTTTAAGATCATAACTAGAATCTCGGGAGTTTGGTGATATCAACGAGTTTTAATATTCTTTTAAGACTATTGATTGATTGATTGATTGATTGTAAATTGTTTAACGTCCCTCTCGAGAATATTTCACTCATATGGAGACATCACCATTACCGATGAAGGGCTGCAAAATTTAGGCCTTTGCTCGGCGCATACGGCCTTTGAGCAAGGGAGATCTTTATCGTGCCACACCTGCTGTGACACGGGGCTTCGGTTTTTACAATCTCATCCAAAGGACCGCCCCTTTTAGTTGTCTCTTACGACAAGCAAGGGGTAATGAAGACCTATTCCAACCCAGATTTCCACGAGACTTCTTTTAAGAATAAAACCATTCTCGTCTCAAACAATTTCTGAGTCTGGTAGTCTTTTAAGGATAAACCACTACCACATCTTTCTCAGGTTCACAAATGGCAATGTACACGTGAACAAATCCCCACACAGCGGTTAATAAGATAAAATGTGTGAATAACCCTGTCATTGAGGAAATACAGTGATAGTCTACTGATTAACACAATAATATCAACTATTGACAAAATCTTTACATTCCACTAAGTCTTATCAAAGTGATAATTTCATAGCCATACTGAGGTGATAGTAATTCAAGATTCTTGGATGCATTATTCACATTTTGTTTGAACACAGCGGGACTGAGAAGATCTAATCATAAGGAACATTTAATTTTGTTGAAGTACAATGTCCTACGTAGAATCAGCAGGACACTGTGCCCAGTATCTTGACAACCGTTGCTAAAAAATGCATTCCCAATACTACAACATAGTTTTGATTGGACCACTTAACATTTCAATACTACAACATAGTTTTGATTGGACCACTTAACATTTCAATACTACAACATAGTTTTGATTGGACCACTTAACATTTCATTGTAGAACACATTAAACGTGTAAATTTATATTAACCCGAGAAATCATGATAAATAATGCTCCTTTTTTTCTTTTAAATCATGCGATAACTTGCTGTTTTTATTCTTCTAGCAACTATACCTGCTAAACATCGTGTTTTCTTTTCCAACCATAACGCTGCGGTGATATTTTTTCACAGTATAAGGAGAAGGGAGGTAAGTGAAAATGTATACCATGACTTCGCTATAGGTCGTGTCTATGCAATGAAGGGAATCAGGATAAACTATAAAATTATAAAAACAGAATTAGCTAATGTGAAACAAGATTTATATGCGTACACGTTCCATCATATTATGATCAAAACACTATTGATGATATCGAGAATATTCGTCATCTATGGTTGAAGAAAGGACTATTCATATCAATTGATGCCATAGATACGATGCTTATAGAGATAGAGTCCTGTGGGGATCCGGGTTAGAATAGGTCCTCAGTACCCCTTGTTTGTCGTAGAAGGCGACTAAATGGGGCGGTCCTTCGGATGAGACCGCAGAAATTGAGGTCCTGTGTCACAGCAGGTGTGGCACGATAAAGATCCCTCTCTGCTCAAAGGCCATAAGCGTAGAGCATAGGCCTAAATTTTGCAGTTCTTCACCGGCAGTGGTGACGTCTCCATATGAGTGAAATATTCTCGAGAGGGACGTTAAACAATATTTAACTAATCAATCGTTATAGAGATAGGAAGCAGTCTATGTCACTTATGGGGACACATTATAAACAATCGTAACTACTCGGCTATTTCCGTAACAGCAAATGAACCTCGTATGTGGATCGACGCCATCAGAGGGTGTTTCCAGGTGTACACAAACGTTACTATGACGTCACAGTTGTGCATTACACAATCAAACGCGAGCTTTGAAATGCATCCAAGATATCATACATATTTAAGGTATTATATCGCTACCAACTTCCAGGTATGTTTATAAAATATAATGAATAAGACGTTAATGATCCAAAAACTGAATTTGAGGTGAAAATCTAAATAACACATTATTCAGGGATTCGGTTCTGGGATTTTAACCTCATCCATGGGCGCGCTTCCGGCGAAGAAATGCATCGATTTGATGCAATTCTTGTGCCGATCCACGTTCGAGTCTTCTTACCGGTTACAGAAAAGGATGAGTGTGTGATCCGATTGACATTATAAGTAAGTGCAGACTGGATTTAGAAAAGTAAAGATGGCCAAGGTTCTGGAACAGTGGTGGGACATCTAATCGAAGGCTAGCGCATAATCTGCCATCAATGTAACTTTGACAAAGAAATTCCCTACGCATCCCTTATTTTTGAACTATGATGATAAAATACTTAGAAGTTTTTGAAAACTTTCAGATCATATTTTACACCATTTATTCTCTGATTCCTCGATACGTGTTCCATTTATTTGTCTGTTTAAACAGCTGACTATGACTAAACGTTGTGACAATATTAGATGTGTGTTTAGTTTATTTCCATTTTAAGAAAACGAACGATATGTGTATGAGATATGTGTTTCATTTACTTGCCTGTTTTAGAGAGCTAATAATGGATAAGATATGCGTTTCATTTCCCTGGTTTAGACAGCTGAAGATGATGAAATTTGTATGTGTATAAAATGTTTCATTTACCGGTTTTTGACAGCTGGTCATGACTAATTTTGCATGTGTATGAGATATGTATTCCGCTTTCCTGGTTCAGGCAGCTAAAACACGTTGTTCGATCTCTATAAGTGAAATTTGGATCCCATCGATTGATCTCTCGAAGTGGTGGCAGTGCGTATGTACGCACCTTCACACAAGTGTATGATTATTTCCGGCTGGTCCGCAGCTGGATAACTGTTTATTTAGGTGACACGTCGCCTGTGTCTCCTTGAAGAGTGGATAGGTATTTGTTTAATTGGTCAATTTAACCCTCCACTTGCGCTTTATTTTTCGTTATGTGATTCGACTGAAGCCAACTTTACGACTTGTTTGAACCAGACAATGAAACGGTTATTTTAACAATATAATTTATAAATATGGCAGGGACACACCCTCATTTATTAGAATGCATGTTTTGCGTATTGTAACTGAAACTGGTGGCGATTGTGCTCTGTATAGTTAGGGACTGCGAACTTTCAGTTATATGTACCAGAAATTTGCTTGTAAATGTTTATATATTTTGATGAATATTTGATATGAGAAAAGAACAAATAAATACGTAAGCCTTAAAAAATGTTTGCTATCTATGCAAGATAAATTTCCATCTTGTTGAAATCAAGTTAATTGCCTACAAATATGAAAGACAACGCTTCAAACAATTAGATACATGTACCAGAAAAATCGTGATCATGATGATCGAACCTTTATTTTTCCGATTTGACCACAGGCAATATGCATCGCTTGGAGGTCGAATTTACTATATAAAGAGTAAAGGTATAGAACTTTAAATATAGCGTACCCAAGTTAGCCGATGTAAAAACAATAAATCAATTGATATAAAATTCTACTTTGTATATGTATTAGTCATAACTATCGTAATGGTTGTGATTGTAAAAGTACAGACGGTTTTAAATTTTGCAGTCACTTGGAGCTATGTGTTATGCTGCACATTCTATGTAATAGCTTGTTGCAATGCTCAAACATTCTGTTTAGTCGTATAATACCAGGGCCCAGCTGAAAGTCGACCAAAAAATAATTGGCATTCTTCCGAATTCATTTTTACAGATCTTGGGAAGTATAGGAAATTTCGGGATGAAATTTGGTAGTAATGTAAATTGATTATGTATGAATAAATCAAATACAAAATAGAATTTTATATAAATTGATTTATTGTTTTTACATCGGCTAACTTGGGTACCCTATATTTAGAGATCTATATCTTTACCCTTTATATAGTAAATTCGACCCCAAGCGATGCAATTGCTTGTGGATTTGACTCGACCTTCGATATTTCGAACGCTCGATGATAGGGCCTCTTGATCAGTAATATCCTTGAGTATTGTACAAAACACATTTCAAGTGTTTCCTAAAATAGCATATATATTGTTATATCTGTATATAATGTTAATATATTATTAACCAAGGAGCCTCGTAATGGATAAAGCCGGAACAAGGAAGTGCGGAGAAAGTTCTCGTGGATGTATCATATATTGCAGACGAAGTCACACTCCGATTAAAGTAAGAATTACTAAACCAAAGCTAAAAGCATTAACATTTCTACGCCTTTAATCATAGACTGATAAATGCATATCATTATTCACAGATGGATTTAGGATTTGAGACTTCGGAAAAATATTGGAGGGAACAAGCTCTCATCGACGCTAACACAAGTGAGTGAGTCCTTGCAAAGTTTCATACAGTGTTCAGTTGAATTGTACGATAGTTAGATTGCTGCTTGATAACACAGATTAATTCACTATCCTTGCATACCCACTTCCACCCTGGCCTGGTGTTCAATTCCTGACTCGCAGACGCAAAAGGGCACGTGTAGCAGCACGTGACCAGCGCTCTTAGGCACACAAATTGAGAAGGAAAGAGATACACAAATAGTTGGTGTAAATGTAAAAGATACAGACAACAAGTTGAATTGGGAATATCTTATTTTTAAAACTTCTATTGCATTATGCAATTTCCGAGTTGTCCATTACTTGTTTCCTTCGTACAATGACATGCAAAGTATATCTTTATATACATGTACCAACAGTAGATACAAATGCTTATCATTGTGTGTTCTTATGAAAGGTGAAGATAACGAACAGAGGTCAATTTCATAACTCCCACAAGCAATACAAAATAGAAAGTTGGACAAACACGGACCCTGGATATACTAGAGGTGGGATCAGGTGCCTAGGAGGGGTAAGCATTCCCTGTCGACTGGTCACACCCGTATATATATCGTAAAGGATGATTGCCAGCTGCTATGAAAACACAAACTGCACAATAACACTAAGATATCAAGTATCTGAATATCTGAGAATAAAATAACTCAAAACACAAATCGAAATCAAATCCACCATTTTTCTTTCCTCCTTTTAAAAACGTGTCGATCGTGTCAGAAAGGAATAGAAATTACATATTATCTAATTTGATTATCTTATCTAAACACTCTATTCTTGATGTAGTCAAATTAATGTATATCACCGATTTATATACATGCATGTAAAACTTATATGGTACCAATTTTGATGCACCAGATGCGCATTTCGACAAATAATATCTCTTCAGTGATGCTCAACCGAAATGTTTGACATCCGAAATAACTATGAAGTTTTAGAGCTAAATATAGCCAAAAACAGCGTGCCAAAAAAGTGGAGCCAAATTCGTCCAAGGATAAGAGCTATGCACGAGGGAGATAATCCTTAATTTTAAAATGAATTTCTAAATTTTATCCCAGCAATTAAATATACATCTGTATTTTCAAGCTAGTAACGAAGTACTTAGCTACTGGGTTGTAGAGACCCTCGGGGACTAACAGTCCACCAGCAGAGGCCTCGACCCAGGGATCGTAATGTAAAACTTGTGTATATATAAACACAATTTACGCTTTCGGGGCTTCTTTCGTCGTTTACATATGATAAATAAACATATTGAATAAGAGTATGAATTCCTTTTCCATGGACTTCAATGCTAATCTTTGAAATGTGAAGATAGCGACTAGTGATCAACCCATTAATCCCATAAACAATACAAAATTAAGAAGCAAGCACGTAGACCCCAGAGGTAGGGTGGGACCAGGTGTCTAGGACGAATACGCATCCCTTGTTGAACGTCTCACCTGCCTTGGGACATCTAATTTAATCAGGAAAACAGAATAATCCGTTGTAAAGATAAGCTTGTGAGCAAAGGTGTAACATTTGAGATGAAAAAGTCAAACGGCATTCGATTTAACGACAGTTTGTGTTCGCAAATGCAATCATGGTCGTTATGACCATAGACTTTGCGGAACGTTGACTTGAAACGAGACTGTTGAACCCATGTAACATCAACTTATTTGACTCTCCCACACATTTAGTATATTGATTTTAGACAAAAGTCCACCAACGTTTGAAAGTGCATTCCAATCGCTAAGAAAAAACAGTCAACAATAATCTATAAGGAATACAGATATTTCCACAAACACGGACTCGGGCCTACCAGAGGTGGGACCAGGTGCCCCGGGGGAGTAAGCATTTACACCCACCGTGAAGCCAATGTGTAAAGAACTGCTTAACAATTGGGATGAAACACGCCAGACACAATTTGACAGGTTGTATTCGCAAACTAAATCGCTATAACGAACATAGAATTTGCGAAATGCCGACTTCAAACGAGACTATTGAAATCCCTGGAACTTCAACTTGTTAATCAGTAGTTTGACTCAATTCAAAAACTGACCATACCAGAACAAACTCTTTTGTATAGAATCATATGAGAGATAGCAATACTATATATAGGTGATAATCGAATATTGCTATATAAATATGGGAAATTGATGGTGGAGAAGCTTAAGTCTCAAACCGTTTATCATAAAGTTGACAGTTGAGTTGTTAGTTTACCATAACAACATTCGATTCAAATATAACCTCACTGCGATACTTTCCTTATTCATATATCGATTTTGTTTGATAATTTCATACCCAAACTATTAATTGAAACGCATATTTTTTTTCATTCCAAAATGATTTAGGTAATCATATATCATATCAGCATTTCTACGCCTGCTCTATCTTTCGATAGCTTTGACAAATATTCGGAGTTTAGTACTCTCATACTTAAATGCACATTGTAACGATCCAAGCGTGCAATGCTACACTGAATATAATTCAACCACAGAGGAACTGATATCTCGACCATAGCGTACGACCGAGGCCAAACGTCATTTGGACCATTCCTATGCAAGATACAATTGTACAACCAACGCCTATGACAATCTATTATGGCGAGTGTAAATAATAATAATAATACACTTATACAGCGCCTTATCTAAAAATACTCTAAAGCGCTGTACAACATACTAAAATTTACAATTGATAATTAAAAGAAAACAAGAGGCCCATGGGCCACATCGCTCACCTGAGTCACCTTGGTCCATATCAGAAGATTTTCCATATCTATTTGCATGTAAAACCGTAGTCCCTAGTATGGCCCAAACCTTCCCCTGGAGGCCATGGTTTTTTGCAAACTTGAATCTACACTATGTCAGAAAGCTTTCATGTAAATGTGAACTTCTTTGGCCCAATGGTTCTTGAGAAGAAGATTTTTAAAGATTTTCCCTATATATTTGTATGTAAAACTTTGATCTCCTATTGTGGTCCCATCCTACCCCAGGGGGGCATGATTTTAACAAACCTGAATCTGCACTATATCAGAAAGCTTTCATATAAATCTCAGCTTTTCTGGCTTAGTGGTTCTGGGAAGAAGATTTTTAAAGATTTTTCCTATATATTTGTATGTAAAACTTCGACCCCCTATTGTGGCCCCATCCGACCCCCAGGGGCCATGATCTTAACAATTTATAATCTGCACTATATAAGAAAGCTTTCATACAAACCTCAGCTTTTCTGGCTCAGTGGTTCTTGAGAAGAAGATTTTAAAAGATTTTTCCTATAAATTTGTATGTAAAACTTTGATGCCACCCTTGAGGCCCCATCCAATCCCCGGGGTCCATGATTTTAACAAACTTGAATCTGCACTATATCTAAAAAACAAAAAAACAAAAAAAAAAAAAAAAAAAAGCTTTGACCCCCTATTGTGGCCCCATCCAACCCCCGGGGCCATGATTTTAACAATTTAGAATCTGTACTATATCAGGAAGCTTTCATATAAATCTCAGCTTTTCTGGCTCAGTGGTTCTTGAGAAGATTTTAAAAGATTTTTCCTATAAATTTGTATGTAAAACTTTGATGCCACCCTTGAGGCCCCATCCAATCCACGGGGTCCATGATTTTAACAAACTTGAATCTACACTATATCAAAAAAAAAAAAAAAAAAACGAAAAAAAACAAACAAACAAAAAAACTTTGACCCCCTATTGTGGCCCCATCCGATCCCCGGGGGCCATGATTTTAAGAATTTAGAATCTGTACTATATCAGGAAGCTTTCATATAAATCTCAGCTTTTCTGGCTCAGTGGTTCTTGGGGAAAAGATTTTTAAAGATTTTTCCTATATATCTGTATGTAAAACTTTGACCCCCTATTGTGGCCCCATCCGACCCCCGGGGGCCATTATTTTAACAATTTAGAATCTGTACTATATCAGGAAGCTTTCATATAAACCTCAGCTTTTCTGGCTTAGTGGTTCTTGGGAAGAAGATTTTTAAAGATTTTTCCTATATATTTGTATGTAAAACTTTGACCCCCTATTGTGGCCCCATCCGACCCCCGAGGGCCATGATTTTAACAATTTAGAATCTGTACTATATCAGGAAGCTTTCATATAAACCTCAGCTTTTCTGGCTTAGTGGTTCTTGGGAAGAAGATTTTTAAAGATTTTTTCTATATATTTGTATGTAAAACTTTGACCCCCTATTGTGGCCCCATCCGACCCCCGGGGGCCGTGATTTTAACAATTTAAAATTTGCATTATATCAGGAAGCTTTCATATAAATCTCAGCTTTTCTGGCTCAGTGGTTCTTGAGAAGAAGATTTTTAAAGATTTTCCTATATATTTGTATGTAAAACTTTGATCCCCTATTGTGGCCCATCTGACCCCCGGGGGCCATGATTTTAACAATTTAGAATCTTCATTATATAAGGAAGCTTTCATATAAATTTCATCTTTTCTGGCCCAGTGGTTCTTGAGAAGAAGATTTTTTAATGACCCTACCCTATTTTTACCTTTTCTTGATTATCTCCCCTTGGAAGGTGGCCTGGCCCTTTATTTTGACAATTTAGAATTCCCTTTACCTAAGGATGTTTTGTGCCAACTTTGGTTGAAATTGGCCCAGTGGTTGTTGAGAAGAAGTTGAAAATGTGAAAAGTTTACAGACGGACGGACAGACAGACGGACGGACGCCGGAATACGGGTGATCAGAAAAGCTCACTTGAGCTTTCAGCTCAGGTGAGCTAAAAACCATAGAATACACAACGAATAATCCTTACACATATAATCATGAATGCAACATTATGCCATAATGGATAAAAAGTACAAATCAAGACAATTTAAAATATAAAATATGATGCAAGCATACAACGTCCTAAATATATATGAAAAACAAACAAGTAAAACTACTCAAAGGAATCTAAAACACAAATGTGCTCAAAGTTCATTAAATTTAACAGTACATAGCTATTTAAAGGTTATAGGATTGACAGAAAAGATGAGTTTTTAACAGACGTTTAAAACATTCAAGATTTTTGGCGTTTCTGAGCTGGCTAGGTAGATTGTTCCAGAGTGTGGATGCAGCCTTGTCGAATCTGCGTTCACCGTAAGTCTTAGTTCTGACTGATGGTACAGTTAATAGATTTGCGGTTTCTGAACGCAGGGTTCTTGTCGGGTTGTATGGAATAATGAGTTCCGTTAGATATCCTGGAGCCAGGTTGTGGAGACTTTAAAACACATAAAGGAGAATAAATGCCCGTGATGATATTGTGCCCGTGAGGATATTGTTCTTTACACAGATTAATCTTAAGAATTGTATAGTTTATCAAGTCACGCAATGAATTCTGGTTTGAATGATATATAACATTTCAGTGACGGATTTAGAGGGGGCGCAGCCCCTCCCCCCCCCCCCTAAAATTTTCAAATTTAATGTAAATCGCGGTATCTTGTTTCGGAAAATGTACTAAACCATAAAAAAGAAGCAATAATTTCTTCCACTCCCGGAGAAATAAATGACAAAATCTTTTGATGTCTTGAATTACTTTATTGGAAGAACTTAATTTTTTCCAAAAAACTCTTAAAATTTGGGTCATTTTATTAATTTCACCTAATTAAAATGATAGAAAATAGTACAAATGACTAATAGGAAAAATATTTTAAGCCCCATAAAATCTAAAATCCAGGAGCTTACGGGGGCTTCGCCCCCTGGACCCCCACCAGGGCTGGGCCCACTGTCTCATAAAGTGGCGGCCCCTGTAACCGCAATTCCTGAATCCGCCCCTGCATTTGGTCAGATTCCCTACTACTTGCTCAAAAACTTCAATACAGTTGGAACATTTCCTGTAAAATAAGTTCAGTTGTTCGTTTTCTTGATTTTGTATGAAAGCAGAAAAACCCACCTAAACATCAGTGAAAGACAGGATCATTACAACAAATGTATACCATAAACGTCAAGAAGAAATCTTTGCAATTAAGACGAATATTAATGATAATTGAAATATAACACTGGATACAATCATGGTTCGTATCAACTGTTAATCAGACACCTCTCCTCAATTGTTATGTGACTATTACTTTTGTGACTGCAATCTACATGAGAACATTTTCATACAAAATAAATTATTTTCTTATTTGGCATTTCAATTCAAATCAGACACTGTCAAAATGAGCATAACGAAAATGAAGAATTAATGCAATTGTTTCTTTATATTTTTCTTGAAGTCAGAAAAAGAAGAAAAGAGGAGTTGATTTTGGATAAAGTGATCTAATGTAGATTGTGCCTTACAGAATTGATTTAAACAAATGAAATAAAGCGGTTTTGGCCAAATAATTCAAGGCTTTATTACCCACTGTTCAAGATCGTGAACTGCGGTATCAACACGGAAGAGGGCCCTGTAACATCTTCATACTTGACACATCAGCAAGCCTTGGTGAGGACGGTTTCCTACTGATGAAAGAGACATTTTGTACTATACTTACAGGTGGGAAACTCTCATAAACCGCATGTCTATATCGTTTTGCAATAATCTGTTTTGTTTACTCTTAAGTTATTGAAGTGTATGTACTTTTTGAAGAGTTTGCAAATCACCCAGAGGAAGACGAAAACGTGGCTGCCATCATTTGTGGAAAACACACCAGATTCCTACACTACTTCTCAAACCAGTACAGGGAAATATCACGGAGTTTAGGTATAGTACGATCCGGGGCATGTTCATCTTGTACATGTAATATATATTATATGGAATTTGATGGTACACAATTTGTTGTGAAAATGCACATCTAAATGATATGAAGTTACTTCTAGAACAGGTAAATACTGGTTGATATATCTCAGACTTGACAGGGTAGTTCCATTGATGAGCTGGACTTTAATCTAGGCTTAAATTGTAGCCTGATTACATAAAGATATATTTCAATCATCGAAAGAAAAAAAAAAGATGGCTTTCTAGTTCCAATGATTATCTATATCATAACTTATTATCAGTGCCTCCTGTATTATCAATGTGACATTTGATAATTTTTATACCATGAATCTTCTATAACAATCCTCTCCATCATGTAGATGATTTCTCTATAACAGATTACAACGTATATTTTCATAGCATTTCCTACATCAATACAATGGTTGTTCTGTTTCTTTTCCCATCCATACCTTCTCTACTATTACTTCTACCTTACTATATCGCCACAGTGGTCTAGACATTAGAGCGTTTGCCCCGTATGTGGAAGGTCGGGGTTTGAATCCCGGCCGCGACAGACCTAAGTCGTTAAAACAGGTAGTGACAGATCCATCGCCAAACGCTCTGCATCAGGTGGGAATGCCATGAGTCCTCGGAGGTGACCTTAAAAACGATATATCCCGTTTCACAGTAGGTGTTGCACGCTAAAAAAAAAAATGGCCGTAAGCGCCGAGTTAATGCCTAAATTTGCAGCCCTTCACCAGTATTGGTGACATTTCCATATGAGTGAAAAAATTTCGAGAAAGAGACGTTAACAAGATACAATCAGTCAATCTATCTATCTTAATATGTTATAAGTATGCCAACTCTCTATTTTGTATTCCTTAAAGGAGTTATCAGATTGATCACTGTTAGTTATTTTCACCTTTCATGTATCACTTGAAAAATATCTGATTCACAAACCCCAAAATATTACCCTTACAATATATATAAAAATGAAAGTAAATGTTGAATAGGAGTATTGGTGTCATAAATTTGGATCAGAATCCGGGGTTTAAAAAAAACATGTTAGATTTTTAAAATAAGATCACAACTAAAGCTGTATACATTTAGAACCGGATATGGTACCGTATTTTTGTCATTTTTCACCAAAACCTGGTTATTTTCTACAGGTTTTGCCATACTGGTTTCATTTCTCCCTAAATATTTTAAGTATTTTTATAATATACACCTTTTCAATTGCCCATCAACGCAAAAATATTTTATGGCGAGCTATGAGCACTATTTTTATTTTTTCAAAAAAAAAAAAGCCACCGATATTCCGGATTGTTGCTAAATATTACGGCTATAGATAATGCGCTGGTGGTGGTAAACTTCAAGTTTACAGATGTATAGGTCATTTTAGGTCGGTGTTTATTTTTAAAGCAAGGGAAGTTCCCTCACCTAATAATAGTTTTCGGTTGCAGCTTGTTTTGCCCTTTTACTGTAGATGTTCATTTTCAATACCTAGCTGTTTTCATCTTTTAAAGTCGTTCACATAGCATCTTCATTGCATCGTTGTTTTTATAAAAAAATGTGTACAATTTTGGTAGTTTTACATTATTATCATAAACAACAATAACCGAAATACACTGTTAGGCCTAGTGACTGAAAGGTACATGGCGTCTTCTTTCACTTTGGAATATCGGAAAATATTCAGGCTTCATGCAAGTATTCTTGTATGACACAAATCTGATTAAAGTACAGACCTATATATATTATTATATATATAATAAAATAGATCTGTACTTTAGTCAGACTTGTATGACACTGATATATTGAATAAGTTTTGCTTTATTTATCTTACAAAATTGTTACTACACAGCTTTAGACTGTTAACATTCGAAATAATTGTTTTATTTAACCCAACTTTACGTACATTGTTTACAATAGTTTTTTTTCAAACGGGAGCAAGTCCTTCTTTGATTTACAGTATCCAAGTTTCGGGCTGAATATCAGCATGGCCTGGTCAGGAAAAAAAGAATTCAAAATAAAAGATTTAAACTACAATATGACTTTCCAGAGCATGAAGCGTTGTCGCCAATTGAATCCGACACAGTAAATTATGTAAGCAATTCACAGATAGTAATTCACATGTTATCGATGAAACATAATGTCATCTATTGTAAGACATTCGTGACGCATTTTATGCTTCGATAGGCAGATCAAGTACACCCCCCCCCCCCTTTTCCAACTAAAAACATCATGAAATAGCAATTTTGCAAATACTTCATATACCGTTTTTTATTTCACATATGATATCGTTGTACATGTCAAGAGTTTTGTTGTTGTTGTTTTTTTTGTTTTGTTTTTTTGTTTTTTTTTTAAATATTTTATATAACTTTACTTGTAAACAAAGATTGTGCGATTTGTTTGTTTGTTTGTTTGGGGTGTTGTTTTTTTTTTTTGGGGGGGGGGGTTTCAGACAATACAGCATTTATTGTACACATTTAATTCCGTTGATTTTCTATTTCATAGGCCTAGTTCGAAGGCCTATCAACCTATCAGTGTTCCATTGTCAAATGTAAAATCAAAAAAGGAAAAGTAGTGTCGTCTTGGTTGTCAAGGAGGTGTGTCCCCATACCAAGTTACATTTATACAATATAAACAAATATTTTTTCAGCGTGCTCAACAAATCAAATTGCGTGTTACAAGTAAAATTAAATTATGACAGACGGACTGAATGCTATATTACATGTGTTTGTCAATTAATAAACTGGACATGTGTTGTGCCACTCAAACTGTTTCAATCCCCCCTCCCGAATTCAATTTCTTTAAGTGTGCATTTTTAACTTTAATTCAAGCTTGCATAATAGAACAAAACCCACCCGAGTCTACTGTAAGGATGTTTTAAAATCTTGGTGTCAAATGCAAATACAAATGTAGTTCACGAAAAAAAAAATATAGACAAAACGATTTGACGATTTGCATTTTAGTTGCTTCAATTCATACACGCTATACAGTAGTACTGAATCTATAACATCGTGAGAGAGAGAGAGAGAGAGAGAGAGAGAGAGAGAGAGAGAGAGAGAGAGAGAGAGAGCATCAGTAATGTACACAGGTACGGGTAGTTTAATCAAATCATAAAATATACAATATTATTCTTATCAATTAACCATTCCACTTCATTCTGATATATTTAATTTCCTTCTTTTTTTTTTTCTTTTTTTTTCGTGTTAAATTTTTCGGCTGGTGCGAGTTAGGACTGCCCCTTTTCTTAAACGATGTTACGTGCCTAGCTATCTAACGCCCTCTCAGTCAAAAATAAAATAAATACAAAATCTATATTACTACGTCTTCATTGGATTTACTAGATATATATTTTTTTACCACCGTAATGCATGTTTATGCAAGCGGACAATCTAGACATTTTTTGAATTATTTTTTCCATCTTCGATAGCAAAATGTATTCAGTCCACGAAGAACACAATGGACCCAAAACCCATGGCAAGCGAAGATGATTTTTACCCCCGTTTTCGGGTGTTATAACTGACCAAAAAATAGTATGTTCGTTTTACAACTTTCATTCAGACGACGGATAAGTTCGTGAGTCACTGAAGAAACAATAAATCGTCCGCATTCTTATTTTCTTATTTCAATCGTTGTCAACTGTACATTTTGTGATGTTTCTACAAACATGTAGACAACGGATCTAAATCATCTAATATACAAATAAACCAATGCTTTTACTTAAAATTGTCATTTTATGGTCCACATTTCTTTGAGCTGCTATAATTCATGCTATTTATCAAATTGAAATTTATGCCAATTTACATGTATACCATGCGATATTTGTTTGTTCATTTTCAAAGTCAAATTATCCTTCTCTTATTTGGTAAACTCGTGCTGCTCGTGCTGTGCTGTGAAACAATGTACCGACAAGTGGTGGAAATAACACAGGTGTTTGTGTACAGGATGTCGAGAATTTTGGGTGTTTCATAAAGAAAATGTGAACGTCTGCGAGGAAGTCTGCATACGGATATATATCTATATCTTGATATATCTATATACAGAAAATTATCCCGATTTACAAACATGTTGAGGTTTCTACTTAAAGAAATTTAAAATCCATTTAGCGACACTGTCCACTCTATTTCTGGGTTTTTAAAAAAAAAACAATTTATCTACTTCAAACAAATAAATGTGAAAAAACTAATACATAACGGACGACATAATGATAATTAAGATAAATTGTTTCGAATAGCAAACTCCAATATGTAAAGATTTAAGTAAGTTATCAAATCAGTATGATAATTCTTTAAAGATAGACAGTAAACATTTTCTAAATTAAATTACTATTATAAATTAACAATAATATATATCATTAAATGATATGAATATATACAAGTCGCCGTTTTATACGTTTTAATTTTCACCCACTAATAACATTTCGCTTTGTATTTATTTCTTTTATTTCTTTGCTTTGTCACAAGGAGGTGCACGGTGACACAAAGGAGGCACAGGTGATATCTACGGAGGTCCTCCGTGGACTTCAAAGTCTTCGTCGCTCAGAAAATTAAGACTTCAGAGGTGCCGACAATTTTAAAGGTCCATCGTGTTTTATTTTTAAAAAAAAAAACTAGTTTACGAGGGGATGTTTAAAAAATCCATTTTCCTAATTAGTTACTATAATTACCCAAGTTTAACCAAAATTATAGAGTTGTCTCTCCTTTTATCGTCAATTAATATCAATTTTAATGGAAATTGATACGAATAGATATGCAACTCGAAAATATAAACTCGTCTTTGAGGTAGACGGTAAAACAAAACTATTTGCTGTGGTCCTTTCACCGCATGGAATTTTAATTTTTGATCACGATTTTTCAATTATGTCCAATACAGCGGGGGGGGGGGGGGGGGGGGGGGGGGGGGGGTAAAGTGTTATGTTAGGGCGGGGGGGGCAATATATCACAAATTTAAACATCGTGATTAGAAAATATACAAGTGTTCCTAGTATTTTAACAGTTGTGATTTACAACCAGAATAAGCCCCAAAAATATATATTAACCTATGCGTCGATTTTTTTTTGTTGGTGTATTACACTGTGATTCTCATAACGTCAACATCATGACGTTATACACATGTAGTTTTCATGTTGAAAAACACCACAAAGTTTAAACGACTGTAAAACGAAAACTAGAAAAGATATTGTTGTAAAATAAATTGTTCTATAACCTATAAATCCTAGAGTATTAACTGTGAAACTTTCATGCCAGCGTGCTTTTCAGTAAGCGTTAATATGCTGCTTAAAAAGTATGTTGGCGTTAAGGGTCGCAGGTTATGCCCTCATGTATATTCAATAATGACATGCATTTTTTTTATATTTACATTGTACTTTCTTTTCTGTTGGAATATTCCCAGACGTTGAAATAGTTGTACTAAATATATTTATCAAGATTGATAAGTACTACGCACATACAACACATCAATGAGGAAATGGCTATCATCCCACTTGGAAATGGCGTATCGAAGCTTCAATTAGGTACAAACAATGGGAATTCAAATACATGTATATGAACCTTTGATGACCGTACAAAGTGCAATTAGTGTATTTCAATCTCATGTACTATTTCACATTGTTTGAGGAAACTTAATTGAGGAAACATTTTAACACCTCTCTCTCTCTCTCTCTCTCTCTCTCTCTCTCGTAGATGATTTTTATAGCATACTAGGTTCTCTTTATCATTTAGATTGTGTTGAATTTGGAGGCCTTTCTCCTCTAACTGGGGCATTTCTTCTGTGTCTGGGATCAACACACAATGGCGCAAGTAAATAAGTGCATTTTAGCTTAATGAAATTAATAATATACACATATGTATCAATTTCTAGATTTTCGGACGTATATGTATTAAATGAATTACCCATGTTAAAGCTCAAAATAATTTTCCAGGTCATACTTCAGTGATGTGCGAGTTTAGAATACGTCCACGAATTATTCTTATTTCGGACGGACGACCAACAAATTTTAATTCAATTAGTGATGCTGACGATTCAGTTTCGTATGAAACGGAAGAGGTATTTCTAATTAATGAATGAATAATCTCATCAATGTTTTAGTTCTGAAGAAATTGAACATTTTTGAACATCATTTCTGAATAATAAACAGGATATATACATGTATTTTAGGCAAAAGATCATCTTCAAACAGTTACGAGACATGTTGGACGATGTCACCCAATATTTTGCATACCCGTTGGCAAAAATCCGGATATGGTACGTTAAACAGTTGTAACAGGAAGGGAGAAAATGCAACGGACCAGACCGGGATTCGAACCCGGGCCCCCTGAATCTCTAGTCAGGTGCTCTACCAACTGAGTTAACTGGCCACCGGCGATCGAGCCCGGCTGACCGCTACACTCCTCCCTCCTTAAATGTCCTCACACCTGAAGACATCAACCCAGGATCTTTATCCCCTAGTAGGCATTTTCACCTGTCAGTTCCAGGGGCTGGTCTACGGCACCAAATGTAACAGGAAGGGGGAAAATGCAAAGGACCAGACCGGGATTCGAACCCGGCCCCCTGAATCTCTAGTCAGGTGCTCTACCAACTGAGCTAACTGGCCACCGGCGATCGAGCCCTGCTGACCGCTACACAGTTATCATTATTATTTCGGAAAATTAGCTCACAAGTAATCACTTTTATTGTCTAACTTACATAACACATTGATATTTAATTAAATAGGTTTGTGTGTGTATGTGTGCATATGTGCATGCATGCATGCGTCTTGGCCTTCAGGCCTTATAATGGGGTAGACCATAATGTGATATGATAGTGAACGACTCGTCACACACCCCTTTCATGCATGACGTTAAACTGCAGACCTTCGTCGTTTGCTTGAACTTCCCCACGGTGACTTTTTTATACCGCACATACAAAACAAGATATGTGAACTGTATTGCTTTATTGACTAGCTAATTGCCCCAATGACAAAGAACACAGTATTGAAATTTTAGATCATAATGTATCAAAATTGTTAATTCCAATGTACAACCCATAATTCTAGCTTTGTGTTGTTTTGATATCCATGTAGAGGTCAATTAATGAGCATCTTGTCTGATATTGTCCCATATGTATGTAGCAATATCCTATTATCACCTGCATATGGTATTATTCCTCTCAATTGATTCGATACGCAAGAGTTTGCTAAGAGTAAGATAAGTTTTTATACCAAGACAGGTTACTGACAAACACGTTGATGATGCCTCGTTTAAAGTCAGCAATTCGCAAATTTTATAATCGTTACGATAAGTTAGTTTGCCAATGCAAACTATCATTTGACTTGTTTCATAATGATTGTTAGACCGTTCTTGAGATGCTGATTTTAACTACGGAGAACTTTGTTTACCTGATCAAGATATAGGGCTCACGGCAGGTGTGACCGGTCGCTTACTCCTCCTAGGCAGCTGACCCCATCTCTGGTATATTAAGGAGTTATGAGATTGATTCCTGTTCGTTATATTTACCTTTTATAGATTTAAATTTCTGAATATATTCTCTGGACATATTTTCTGGTATTAATATTTCCTATTTCAGCTATTTTTGGAGTTTCTGTGTAACCGATCAAGGGGAGGAAAGATTGTGTATCCACATGAAGCCAAGCAGTTTGCAAGATACTCACAAAATCTGGTACTGAAATGCGTAAAATTGGGGGGGGGGTGTGATGTGTGTGTTTGGTAAACGTCTGTATACATATAGGATTATATTTGTCTGTAGCATTGTTTTGTTTTTGTTTTGAACATATTTTATTGATGAAATCAAAAGGATTGGGAACAAGTTCTGACAACTTACAAGTCCCTCTCCTCTGTAGCATTGCGGTGTATCGAAATTTTACAGTAACAATGTAAAACTTATACGGTGCCAATTTTGATGCACCAGATGCGCATTTCGACAAATAATGTCTCTTCAGTAATGCTCAACCGAAATGTTTGAAATCCGAAATAACAATATACTTTTAGAGCTATTTTAGGGGGAAACAGAGTGCCAAAGAAAGTGGAGTCAAATTCGTCTAAGGATAAGAGCTATGCGTGTGGGAGATACTCCTTAATTTTGAAATCAACCAACTTCCTAATTCAGCATTATATACATTGCTGTTGATATTACTATAAAGGCACTGAAAGTGTTGTTGCTAATCAAAATGTTGTTATTTGATAATGTTTATAGTACACGTCTATCACAAGATTTCTTGGTTACACTACAGAGAGCGGCCTCGCTGATGTCTTCTCCAGGAACGCATGGCTTTATGGACCGCGAACTTTTACTCTCTGTTCTGACATATGCACATCCTGGAAAGGTTTTCACTGAAATGGATAAGGTAGTACCTATTAAGTAGACAAAATATAATTCAAATCGGCATTATATATTACGGTTTTTTTCCCAATTAGACAGCATCTTGGAATAGTGAACATATATTGGTCAAATCTACAACACTCCACTGCTATTCTATTTCTCACACAAATTAGCAGTTTTCTGAATAAATTGATTCATGTTATATGTGAAGACAACTAAAAAGTAAAGCTACGTAGAAGAAATGGTGATGGCGTAAATTCAGACATAACCGCGCCTTATGTGAAAATAGTAGCAGAGTGATTGGTTTGTTGTATGTTGTTTAACGTCCCTCTCGAGAATTTTTCACTCATATGGAGACATCACCAATGTCGGCTTTTGAGCAGGAAAGGATCTTTATCGTGCCAAACCTGCTGTGACACGAGGCATCGGTTCTTGCGGTCTCAACCGAAAGACCTCCCCGATTCAGTCGCCTTTTACGACAAGCAAGGGGTACTTAGGATCTATTCTAACCTGGATCCGCACGTTGTGATATATATAACTGTATTCCATTTCCATTCTCAATGACTGTGTAGCGTGTGACAGTCTGGCGATAATCCCATCGTCATCGAAAGCAGAGTTTTTACTTGCCTTGATGGTCGAGCGGTCTAGCGCACTGGTTGCGTGCTGCTACATGTAGTAGATCGGGTTCCGCTGGTCGTGAGTTCGACCCCGGGTAGGGGCGGAAGTGGGTATCCAAATATGATTGATTGATTGATGTTTTCCGCCACACTCAACATTTTTTTCAATTATCTTGTGTCGCCCAGTTTTTATTGGTGGAGGAGAGAACCCAGATACAATATACTTGGGAAGAGACCACCGACCTTCCGATAGTAAACTGGGAAACTTTCTCACTTACCTGCGCGAGCGGGATTCGAACCCGTGCCGATAGAGGTGAGAGGTCGTGCGATTTTGAGCGCTATGGTCTAACCACTCGGCCACGGAGGCCCGGGATATCCAAATAAAGTGAAATTTTATGTGCTTTATAGATACATAGATAAATAGATAGATAAATAGATAGATAGATAGATACTCTGACAGGAAACATGATAATGCAATACATTGACTTTGCCGATTCTGTCATCTTTGCTATAAGCACGTGTCTGTTTTCTCTAAAATAATTAAACAAAGCATACCTATCTTAGTAAAAAAAAAAAAAAAAAAAAACGTAAGCAGTTAAACTTTCTCTAAGAAATCCACGATCCTAATTTGGTGTACGTTTTCATGAACTCTAGGAGGACATCTTCGACATTTGTATGAAGAAATCCCTATACACATCGGAACCTTTAGACTCGGATGAAGAGGACGAAGAAAGCGGAACTACTAATGAGAAAAGCAATCCTTACATGCCACATTTGGGAACAAGAGTAAAACGTGGACCAGACTGGAAGTGGAAAAACCAGGACTGGCATGGTCCTGGCACAGTGATAGGGTACTCCAAGAAAGGTATACATCCGACCAAAAGCATAGCTAACATAACATCGTTTACTCTCATATCATAACATTGTGAAACATTCTTCCGAATACTTTGGAGTACCGGTATGTGTTTTTCAACATACTAAAGTTCTGAGGTTCTTGGTAGCCAGCATACATCTACATGTTCCTTGCATGCATCGAACTTAGGAAATCGAAAGTTATTTCATAACTGCACTACTGCATCAAAACTGTCGATTACTCGGTCAATTCTATCACGATGGTAAACTAGAGAAACATGTTCGCTAATTTTTCCCAGGGTATCAATATATATCTTGCTTTATCTATTACAACTTTAAGATTCTCCAGGGTATCAATATATGTCTTGCTTTATCTATTACAACTTTAAGATTTCTGTTGTGCTCCATATCATTATTAACGATGCTTTGGTATGGCTTGAAGCTTATTAAAGGCGTATACAGTTCTTGTTTGTCAACCCCAGTACCATTCCGACATATGACACATGTAACAAAAGATATGACAACAAGACGTCATTCTCAAGCAGTAGCCAAGCTACATCGGCGATGTATTCAACATTTCTTATTTCGTTTCATAAGAACCAATATTTTAGTTTATAATCAAATCAAGGGTCAAGTTATATCCTATTGTACAACAGAGTGGAAAAGTTTAGGGGGGGGGGGTGCAATATCTCCCTTGCTTGGCATTACTTAAAAGTACAAACCTCTTTTTGATTTTTATAAATTTCTGCTTGATAATAGTGGAACTAAAAACTAAAATTGAAAGTATAATTCAAAATCTAAAACTGAGTAGTGCAGAGATCCGCAAAATTGGACACAACCTAACTACGGCCAAGCCCATTTTATCTTCTTCAGTCATGAATGACACGTTCTGCGGAACGAAGTGCCGGTAGTTCAGAATGTGTCTAGGCTTTAAAGCTTACACTTCATCGAACACAACGACGGCGGGCATAAGAGCGTCAGGGGGTTGTGATCCCAGCTGACACGGGGCACTAGTAATGTCCCACCCAACTGACCATGGGAATTTTAAATCTTATTGTTCAAACTCATTCTCGTACACAAATTTTAAAATACTTCTCATTACCAGCTCATTAGCGTTATCGCGCTTTTTATGACTCTTGTGCTTCATTGGTAAGAAAATGAACACGTCTCGCGAGCAATTGCGAGATTACTGGGACATTAACGAAACGTTCATAGCACCAGCCCCCCCCCCCCCTTTTTTTAAGTCAAAGTACATGGTGTATTTTTAAATAAAATAGCCATTGGTCAAACTGCATTTTAAAAATATTCTAACACTAGATTATCAAGGATGTTACATGTTTTTTTTCAAAAACTCTACTATACCTATTTTAAAAACTCCAAACAACAATGTTCTCTGTCCTAAGTCAATCAATATTTTGTAATTTTCAAAATAGCTAAGATGCAGTTTGGAAACGCATTTGTTGTGTTAATTAGTGTTATGAACGTCTAAACAAATGCAGTTTGGCAAATATATAACTTATTCTAAAATATTGGAAGATGAGAGAGAGAAAGAGAGAGAGAGGGGGAGGGGGTGTTACATGAACGATTACAAAGTCCATGCCCTATGAATCTGTCCAAATTGTATGATAAAATAGAATGTCTTCATAATCTGACAGAATCATTTTAATAACACATGAATCCCATTAATTACAAGAAAAGTTATTGTGTCGGATGTGCATATTGGTTTTCCCCTTCACAGTTCTTCTTGCGATTGATGCTTTATATCGGTCAGATTTGGCAGATTTAGTACCTGCACTCCTTCACATAGTTTGATATGTTCGTATGTTTTCTTGTAATAATAATCAATTCCTAAATTTGCCTTTAGAATTTTAATCAGTGTCGTGGTTTTCAGTCGGTTGTAATATGTATTCGATACCATAATTTACATTACGTATGCCTCAGTTATGTTTATGTATGTTGTCCCGGTAGCACGACTTTACACGCCTTTAATTTGAAGAGTTCCACTAATGGAAATGATAAGTATTGTATAGATGTTTGCTTCTTCAAAAATGTCTTTAACTCGATATTTTTCAAAAGTCTGGTTCTGATTAGTAGCTTGCAAATGCTGTCTAATACACTGTCTATATTTAGGTAGAGGGCTGAAATAGGCTATGGCTGCTGCCCGATCCAATTCACATGTGAATAAAATATTGTTTAAATTAGCTTACAAATGCTGTGGTGAGAATCACGGCTCTTTTGGATATACAATAAACATCTTCACTATTTATGCGATTTCATTATACACATCTTTTATTTGTCCTCTATAGTATATTTGGTGAACGATAATAATCAAACCTGATGTACTCAATTTCAGCTGGCTGGTTAAGAGTTCAGTGGGACAGTGGTGTCAAAAACGTGTACAGGCACGGAGAAACGTTTTTGGAGGGACACAAATATGACGTCATTGCGTGTGATATACCAAGAATTTTAGAAGATGAAATAATTGGCACGGGGTGTTTGGTTGTTAGAGGTAAACAGAAATCATACAGAGAAAATGGCATAATTGATACTGTAGCTGATTCTTTAGCTATCACATACATATGTACTTATATTCCCCTCTTGCTTTCCTTAGGTCCAGATTGGGAGTGGGAGGATCAAGATGGCGGAGAAGGGAATATTGGATCAGTATTTAGAGTCCTAAACAACGCCACTGTCTACGTATGTTTAGATTTATCATCACCATGGAAACTTGGAAACTTCCTAATTATGTCTTGAAATAACATTTTTATGGGTTGTTGTCATGTTATTGTTTTAGGTCAGATGGCCAAATGGTATTACGGGAAACTATAGATTTGGTTGTCAAGGAAAGTTTGATTTACAGTTATGGTAAGTAACAATAATCCAATAATTGTTATTCAAGATGTGAAAACTTGTACATGAACTCAAACGTTTATAAATAAACTTGCTAGATTACTATTCAAAAACTGCTGAAAATGACTTAAAGGCGTTCTAACATTCTTTTATGGATATTGTCTAGTTTGAATGTTTACAGTGACCCATTCTCATCGGAGGCAGTACGATTTCTACAGGAGGAGACAAGAGAAACTGTATTAAATACTCAACTCTCCCATTCGTCGGACTTTGATGTAGATGCAAGTGGTTTTCAGAAAGGTATCAGTAACAGTTGTCATGTATTGGAATATGTTTGAATGTTCTTGTATCATAAACTTTTGCATTGCATAACGCATTTATACACCAATTACAGAGGGTGAGAGATTTTGCGTGCCATCAGATTCAATTTCCGGTGAAAAGGAGCCGTCAGCAAGTAGTGTTCCATTGTTAAAAGTAGTTAAAGGAGTCTACTATAAAAACGACAGATCAGAGAACGACCCGGACTCTTCACCAGATTTAGAGACAGATGCACCAGTAGCATTTAATCAGTGGATGTGGAGAGATATCGGCGGGAAGTGGAATTCATATCCAAGGAAAATCAATAATAAAATAAATAAGTGTTATCAGAGAAATCCAAATGCTACCGTCATAGTGGAAATGGGCGATTGCATGTAAGTGTTTTCCATTACCGATTTAATTCCGTAGAATCATTCACACCGACACATGTACATGTACTACTACTTGCATTTCACGAAGAGGAAACATCACATAGTAGATGACGTTTTTGAACAATTACATATTTTTTATATGGAACTCTATCATGAAACTTTTTTTCAGTTATAGAATTGTTATGGGAAAGAACATCCAGATAAACTTGAACACGAGAGAGACTCTGGAAGTAAAGTTGTTCAAAGATTGAGCTGAAGAAAACCAATAGTGTCACCTTACATTTCAACAATATGGTGACCTGACGGGGTCTTTAGTTGTAGATCTTACGACCATTTACTGAATGACGACGAAAATAAATTTGAAGAATATAAAAATATATAAGGTTTATTGTGTTATTATATACAAGATCACTTATTGTAAAACTTAAATTCTTCGAGATCTGCAAGGTAGCCTGAAACAAAATCATAGAAATACTATATATAAAACAGATATCAACATGAGGAATGAGTCTTTAAGTCAATTAAAAACTTGGAAAAGAGACAGATTCAGTTAGGCACGAACTTTATTGATAGTGTTCACCCATCGTAAGTTAGTAGTCTGCTATTGTTACAATTTTCTCTCAATCATTAATTATAAATAAATCTTATCAATTGTTTGAATGACTTTCCTAGTAAATTCTGCTGCGCAATATTAAAGGTTTGGTCTTACCCGTAACAGAATCGGAATAAGGATAAAACAAATTCATCGCATTTTTTAAGGATTTGTATTTCACTTTTTCTGAATTATATATTGAATTTCATAGACAACATAATTTATTATGTTTTCGGTCAAGCATTTTCTTCATTCGCCGAATGTTCAGGTGTTCGATGCCTTAAAAAAGATGATTTGATAAGTTTAGCAGTACACTTCGGGTTAGGATTAACTGTGTAATGCGTAAATCATATATTAAAGTTACGGTCCCTAAAAAAATGTAGAGGAAAATATTTTGGAGTTTTCTGATTTTCCTAAACAAACAATTGAACTAGCAAATATGACGGAATTTGAATTAGACAAAATTAAGAATAGAAAGAAAAATGTAAATTGAGAAAATGAAACTAGAAAATGAAAGAGAAGAACGTGACAGAGTACAGAGAGAAAAAGAAAATGAAAGACAATATGAACGAGATAAAATGCAAGCAGAATATGAAAGAGCAGAGAGAAAAAGCTTACAATTGAATTAGAAAAAATAAAATAAAAACAGACATCTGAAATTGTACCTGTCAGAACTGAATTGAGGGCCTCCGTGGCCGAGTGGTTAGAGCATCGCGCTCCAAATCACACGGCATCTTACCTCTGTCGGCACGGGTTCGAATCCCGCTCGTGCCGTTAAGTGAGAAAGTTTCCCAGTTTACTATCGGAAGGTCGGTGGTCTCTTCCCAGGTACATTGTATCTGGGTTCTCTCTTCCACCAATAAGAACTGGGCGCCACCAGATAACTGAACAAATTGTTGAGTGTGGCGGAAAACATCAATCAATCAATCAGAACTGAATTCGATGCTGCTAAAAATATCAGGTTTGTTCCAAAACTTCGAGAAGAATCAGACTGTTAATAAATATTTTCCTCAATTTGAAAAAGTTGCTGAAAATTTGAAATGGCCACGGAAGGTTTGGTCCACTTTGTTACAAAGTGTTTCGATTGGTAAATTTGCCGATGCTTACTCGGCGCTGGCCATCGCTGATAGTTAAAATTATTGCAAGGTCAATGCCGCGATTTTAAAACCTTATGAATCAGTGTCCGAAGCGTACAGACAAAACTTCAGAAAATACAGAAAATTCGACAATCAAACATATGTTGAATTTGCTTGAGAGAAAGATTTATTTAATGAATGGTTAAGATTTAATAGAATGAATGAAAAGTTCATGGGCTTTCGTTAACTCATCCTAGTAAAACATTTTAAGGAGTGTGCTCATCAAGATTTGAGGACACATTTAGAAGATAATCTTGAATGTGAGAACTCTTGAAGAGGCCTCAGTTATTTCATGTACTTGTACTGTCTCTCATAAGAATTTTTTTTTGCAAAATCTCAAGCTAGTAGTTTATCAAAAGGATTAGTGAAGACTCAGATAAAGAGTGGTTCAGAGTTTCAATCTAGTCCTCAGTCACCACTTCACCGTGGTTCTATGGCCGGTCAAAAGACAGGACATTCTGAGGATTCCTCTGGTGTATGATCGATTCCTACTTGTACTTGTTGTAAGAAAAATGGTAATCTGATTAGTGAATGTTTTAAGCTTAAGAGAATGAAAGTTGAAGTTAACGAACGGTGGTTAATCTCATAAATCCCATAGGCAATACAAAATAAATAGTTGAGCAAACACGGACCCCTGGACACATCAGAGGTGGAGTCAGGTACCTAGGAGGAGTAAGCATCCCCTGTGGACCGATCACACACGCCACGAGCCCTATATCTTTATCAGGTAAACGAAGTTATCCTTAGTCAAAATCAGTGTACTAAGAACAGTCTAACAATCGGTATGAAACACGTCAGACAGCATTTGACCCAATGATAGGTTGTATTGGCAAACTAGATCGTTATAACGACCATAGAATTTGTAAAATACTGACTTTAAACAAAACTGTTGAAACCCCTGTACCATCAACTTGTTTGTCAGTAGCCTGTCTCGATTTAAAAACTTACCATACGCAGAACAAGCTCTTGCGCATCGAATCAGTTGAAAGATACAAACATCATATGCAGGTGATAATGGAATGTTGCTACATAAATATGGGAAGTTGCCGATAGAAAAGCTGAAATTATCCCGTTTGTCATAAAGTTGAGTTGTTAGTTTGCCGTTATTATTATACCTCAGTATGAGAATTCTATGCAAAGCGTAATCTGATTGGTCTAGACAGTCACGTACCAGGGATGACAAAACTTCATATCGCCTCTCAAACATTATATATCCCCATCTTATTATATACTTTCAATTTCATCTCTTCTTTTTTCTTTAAAAGTGTGCGGGCATATATCACACGATATATGCCCGCAAACATTCTGACCCGCAAACATTACGTCACAATCAAAATTCTACGCCGTTAATTTTCAAATTTTTCGTGTTTTTCATCTTTTACTCAGTTAAACAGATGAAGTTATTGTTAAAAATAAAATAATTGTTAGTTTCTAAATGAAATTGAAAGTATATAATAAAAAGGTTATAGACTTTGTATGGGAAATATGACGACCTCGTTTTTTGTCGAGGACGGACCTCGCAAGCTCGGTCCGTCTACGCGCCAAAAAACTCGGTCGTCATATTTTCCCATACAAAGTCTATAACCTATAAATATTTACCCCTTGGGCAGCCTCGTGCATATTCCATTAATTTAACGTCAAGGTAGATGAAGTGTATTGTGACGTCACAATCAGTCCGAGTCATTCTGCTTTCATAGTTCGTCTCTGATACACAATTAAATCGCTTGGATTTAATTTATACAAAAACAAGCAAGTCAATTAGTATTCAAGAAGAATGGAAATACAAAAACTGGTTATCATGTCACTATATTTCCTTGTTCGTGCCTTCTACCGTAATACGTTGAGGGTGCGGTGTTACCGTTAGGGCGATCTCATACAATGTATAGACGAGCGGACTCCAATTTCAATGGGTGTAGTGGGCCACCTTTTAATTAAATTATTTATGTGTGTGAGTTTTTGTACTTAAATGAAAGGTGAAGAAAACGAACAGTGATCAATCTCATAACTCCTATAAGCAATACAAAGTAGCAAGTTGGGCAAACACGGACACCTGGACACACTAGAGGTGGGATCAGGTGCCTAGGAGGAGTAAGCATCGCTTGTCGACCGGTCACACCCGCCGTGAGTCCTATATCCTGATCAGGTAAACGAAGTTATCCGTAGTCCAAATCAGCGTGCCAAGACCGGCCTAACAATCGGTATGAAACATGTCAGACAGCATTCGATACAATGATAGGTGACGAATTGAACTAGATCGAAAATACGGATGCTTGAAAATACGGATGTATATTTAATTGCTGTTACAAAATTTAGAAATTCATTTCAAAATTAAGGATTATCTCCCTCATGCATAGCTCTTATCCTTGGACGAATTTGGCTCCACTTTTTGGCACGCTGTTTTTGGCTATATTTAGCTCTAAAACTTCATAGTTATTTCGGATTTCAAAGATTTCGGTTGAGCATCACTGAAGAGACATTATTTGTCGAAATGCGCATCTGGTGCATCAAAATTGGTACCGTATACGTTTTACATCGTTATAACTATAACATAGAATTTGTTAAATGCTTACTTCAATTTAGATTGTTCAAACCCCTGTACCATCAACTTGTTTGTCAGTAGCTTGCCTTGATTTAAAAACAGACTATACGCAGAACAAGCTCTTGTGTATCGAATCATTTGAGAGATATAAACATCATATGTATGTGATAATGGAATATTGCTACATAAATATGGGAAGTTGACGATGGAAAAGCTGAAATCATCCCGTTTGCCATACAGTTGAGTTGTCAGTTTGCCGTTAATGTCTACTTTCAATAAAATATCTAAGTATGAAGCACACATGGACGACTCTATGGTGTCTTTTATTTCGAGCTCACAGGGATATATCGAATTGACATACATGTATGAATGAAAGTAATCATTGTTAATAGACAAAACGTCATCGACATATCTAAATGTCGAATTCAAGGCCACGGCAAGAGATTTCTTCTCGCGTATAAGTTTTTGAATAAATTCTGCCTCATATGAATATACAAACAGGCCAGCTAACAAAGGAGCACAATTCGTGCCCATGGAAATTGCAACAAACTGTTTAATGTATTTCCATAAATACTGAAAGGAAGTTAATGACCCCACCATACACTGTCAAAAAACTCAATAAACTCAATTTACCAATATTCAAAACAGTTTCCAGTAGTACAGGAAATTCAAACCGTTTGCCATTATGAGCAACCAACACAGTATTTCGCAATGTTTCCATCAATTCCGAGAAGTTCTGAAATGTTCCATGAATATCTGAAGCATTGACCACGACCCTGCCATGGACTGCCATACACACACCATTAACAGCAATGCCGGTGGCCGGTGCTGCAGAGGCTCATACCGGTAATCTTGGTATGCTGAAAAGGTTGCCTCCGAGTCTACTTAATATGCTGCCATCCGTGCCATGTGGGGTACAACTTATTCACGAACTAATTAAACAAAATAAATAATTATTGGGAAAAACAATCTAAGTATCACGAGCACGTTTGTATACTAAGGTCAGTGATTTCCAAGTCAAACATCACAAAGGTTTTAACATCTGCCTCTTTCAGACTGAAAAGTTTCAAAATGTTCCATGTGGAACGGTAAAGTGTTTTATTCACAGTCTTATAAAATCACCCCATCGTCAATGTCGGATGTAAGGAGAAGAGAGTGTTTGTAATCAGACTGTTTTAATCACTAACCTAAGTAATGCGTTGAGTGTATCTGATTGGGTCCCGGAATTACTATATTGTATTACCATTGCTCCAGTTCGATGTGTAAAAAAGTTTTATGTTGAATTTGCTTACACGAAATTTGTAGAATGCATATTTTCATACAAATTTCGCTCGCTGAGTGCATTTTGTACTATACCTGTAGAAATATGCCTGCGCTAGCTTCTATTCCGATTGTTTATACAATGTAGTTGCATAAGACACACGGGTGTGCTTTTTTATCTTGACTTTTCAAGGAAGAATGTCCTTGGATATCATAGCGTATTTACAAATAAAAACAATTGTTTATTACAGCAACAGATTTTAGTAAATAATTTCAATCGCCTTTGTAGCTACACATATTTAAAGAATGACAAAGACGTTATGTTTTTGTTTCACCTCTATGGATTGTAGTTATTGTTCGTCTTGACAATGTTTGGTTGGTTTATTTAGGGGGGGGGGGGTGAAAAGAGCTGTACATACATTGCCTGGTGAGACTTTTAGTGTCTTTTGTTGTAGTCACGGTTTATTATGTAACAGTAGTATTTTATATTTCACACGTTTGTACTTTACATTCTCAATTCCGGTACACAGATTGTTTTTCAATTTTAAAAAGTGTCCGGTCACACCTGGTAAACGCCTACCCATATTCCACTTTCTGAAGTCAATAGATTGATACCTTGCGGATTAAATGATTTCAGCCTGTCTTAATGAAGAACTTTATTCAGGCGGGCTTCAATCAAAGGTCATTGAGTATAATCCTATCATCTTGCAAGTGTCTGTCAATTCTGCTTACGCTGAATTTAATTTGCAGCAATTATTTCATTTAACAACTAAGACCAATCATTGTGCTCAGACCAGTAATGTGGGAACACCAATGTAAATAGATCCGTACGGGTTTTAAAGAGTTAAAGCGAAATGACAACGAACGACAGTCACCAAGACGAGTTTCACATCAGTGTCCGCTATAGACAAATGAAATATCCATGTTGTGTGCTGGGCATGCAACAAAAATAGAACATTTTATTGCAGAATGTCCCGAGAAATGAAAACCTGTATCTACTGTAAATGCAGTGCCTGAAAACATTCAAGAAAGAAATTGAATGAGTTAGGCTAGTAATCACCGTCCAGCTAAGAACCGCTAGGGGAGCAAGTATGAATTCAAAGAAAGAGAAAATTACCAACTGTGAATTCGATTGAGAATCTAAATTCGTGTATTTTGTAAAGGTTTAGACTTCTAGATACTGGCGCCGTTGTTATATAAGTCAAATCTAGTATTCATTCGTCCATACATAATCCTTATAAAAGGTCTCAAATAAATCTGAAATGTGTAAACGACGCTAATTTACATATTCATGGTTGTACTCCAATTTAATTCATGATAGGAGATCTCATCATGGTCTCATTATGGAAGTTTACGAGTTGGGGAGGTTGAAAATATTCATATGGCATCAATTTGGCGCACTATTGCTTTGAAGCCACAATCAACGACTGCTTGTTTTGGAAAGCATAAGGATCATGCTGATTTTCAAAGCAAAGTTGTTGAAGTCAGTGCACTAGTTAGGGGCTTTGTTCATAATAGATCAAATTTAATGGTAAGAAATGTAGTTACGAGAACAAAACTATCTCAAATAGTCCCTGTATTAATGGAAAACGGATCAGTCAATCGTTCAACACTATTTGACTATAATTAACCAATTGTGTTTCGTATATCAGTGTAGCCGGGTCTTTACCATGCAATCTGCATTTTAAATATTCACCATCGTAGTATCTCGCATTGCCTATTCGGCAAGGGTAGGAATGGCTCTTATTCATCTCTAGCGAGGGATTAGTGTAACTTCATTTGCATTGTAGTAATATATAGCGCTTTTATAAATTTCTATAAATACAGTACAACATAAGTTAAAATGAGGAAAGACAATTGTATGATTCTATGAAGCTGTACTGCAGGTTTTGAAATCAGCATATTTGCAATCAATTTTCTTAAAGCTGTGCCGTCACCAATTGCAGTAAGTGCATCACAACGTATGTTCAAAAGTGAATTAAGGTAGCTCACTACACTAAAGCTTGTACTCTGTATGACACCACGTCACAAGATGACGATTTAAATGTTTTGTGAAATTATTTGTATCGATCGAGTTGTTTGTCTATCATCGTAGCTCAGTGGTTAAAGCATTTGAATAAAAGAGAGAGAGAAAAGCATTGGGCTGGTGAACCGCAGATCTCAAGTTCAAATCCCCCAGAGTCTTTGATTCATATGTGTTGAAATAATATTTTTTGGAAAATCATGTTTTTATCCAGATTTGTATATTTTTTGCCTTTTTGGCATATATGCTTATTGTATATCATCATATCTTTTATAATTAAATCAATTCGTACTGATTTGAGAAACTATTTGTGGGTGTAGTGAGCCACCATTTAATTAGATTAATTTTGTTGTTGATGAGTTTTTCTACCTGGATATATTTCCATAAATACTGAAAGGGGGTTAATGACCTCACATACACTGTCAAAAAACTCAATAAACTCAATTTACCAATATTCAAAACAGTTTCTAGCAGTACAGGAAAATCAAACCATTTGTCATTATGGGCAACCAACACAGTATTTCGCAACGTTTCCATCAACTCCGAGAAATTCTGAAATGTTCCATAAATATCTGAAGCATTGACCACGACCCTGCCATGGACTGCCACACATGTACCATTTACAGCAATTTTTTCATATTTGTACATAATTATTTAGAAACTTGCCCCCTTCACTTTTTTGCAAAATGTACATTAATCAATAAAGTTATCCGATCCCTCAATTATAATGTTCCTCCAATGCCTTTGTATTATGTTATTTCAATTACTCAGAATCAACAAATCTTGATAACAGCGAATACCTAATACAATGCATCATTATAACATCATACAGGGGATGCTTACTCCTCCTAGACACCTGATCCCACCTCTGGTGTGTCCAGGGGTCCGTGTTTGCCCAACTATCTATTTTGTATTGCTTGTAGGAGTTATGAGATTGATCACTGTTCGTTATCTTCACCTTGCATAACACAGATACTATTATGATAGTAGTATAACACATACCGTATAAGCAGAATGTTTAGTGAGGATTTAGTTTAGGCATTATTAATGAGAGTGATGAGATCGCTAAAACAGAATATATCCCTAACAATTTATTTCATAATTGAAGTAATAGTCGTCTTTCATGGAATTATAAAAGTCACTAAAATTAGCTCTCGCTAAATATTTACACCCATTTTAATGGAAAAATCGCTAAAATTGTGTCTTGCTAAAAATTCCACTTATACGGTACTGTAGTATATTGCTAATAAACTACACTAACATTCTCAAGTAATTACATTTATCATTGGTGTATCAACTGGGGTATAAGTTGTGGAGGGCACTCCCCTTACCCTCTTAAACAAATAGGGAGGGGGGTTGAAAGTATGTTTAAGCCCTCCTAACTCTCTTTCAGATCCCCTCAACTTCTTATGTTTTGATTTACTTACATCCCAATCCCCATTTGTTTTATTATTCACTGCCATCTTTTTTCAACTGAATTTGATTTTGGATTGTTTGCATCCCCCTCACTTTTAATTATGTGACTACACCATAGATTATGGTCACTAACTAATTAAAAACAAACTCACTCTGAACAATAAAATTATAGCAAGCAAAACTCTTCCAAATGTAGAACAGCTGGCCAACTGGCAATAAACATGAACAAGGAATTGTAACTGCTGACAAGAAATACCAAAAGGAAGTTCATCATCCTGTGTAAACCCTCAGGTCTGTGTACAACACCAGCCAAACCATGATAGTCACACTCTGCATTCATCATAGCTAACTGGGCACTGTAAGCCCTCTCGTTGGTTAACACATCACCTCCAAATACAATCTTTTCAATAACCTTTGTTGGTTCTTCTTCAGAGTGAGCCACACAGTGTTTATGTATATGTTGTAGGATACTTATCATTTCTTCTGACTTGTTTTCACTTTTGTCCAGCAGATCCATTATTCTATACTCAGATTTTTTACGCATTTCATCCATGTATTGATGTTGAATACAGTCAGGGATAAATGACTGGAATGGCTTTAAACATTTTACATGTTTGCAAAAGATCTTGATAATGTGATATATCATATCATTTTCTAGTGATAAACTATCATCTGCATTTGGTATGAACTCACTATTTGGCACTTTCATTATCTCGGCTTTGGGACACTCATCTGAAAGATCTGACAGTACTCTCTTGCACAAAGCAATGTTCAAAAACCAATGAATGCTTCTCCTCTGCCTTTCTTTTGTCATTGATGTAGGGGATATTGTTAAATCTAGATTGTCTCCAATCACTTCAAATCTTGATGTTGATTGTGCAAGCAGACTCGAGTTTTTGGCTATGAAATTCAGCGAAAGGGTTTGCGGTTTTTTGTTTTCTGCCTGCGCATAACTGGAATCAGTATTGGGCTGTACACAAAAAAGAGGATTAACAGCTGGGAATTCTATTGCCAATGTCTTATCTTTTGTTTCCAAAGGCTCTGCACTTAATTTTGTAGAGGCTGGGTATTTGGGATTTGAATAATTGCTGGAGTATACCATATAATCCTCATGTGATTTAGCTATTGAATAAGATGGTAATGGACATTGCACAAATGTCATACCTGTTTGGTATAAAGTAGTGGTCAATCCTGCAGGCAAAACCAATGATGGACTCATAATTGGAGACTTGCGTGATATGGTGGTTATGGAAAGCCGTAGGGTACCCCCACATTATTATTATTTTTCCCTATATAAAATACCAAAATTATAATCTCTTCCAAAAATAAAAATTTCCCCCTATTTGCCGATATTATTATTATATCGCAGCGATAATAATAATCTGTCCCGATTCTCAGATACCAAATTATAATTTCATCCCCAAAATAAAAATATTCTTAATTTATGACATTATTATAATTATAAATACTGCCGCAATAATAATAAAAACTGACCCGATTTAAAGTCACACTTTATCTTTATAAATATAATATTTCCACTACAATAATAATTACTGAACATCGCCAACAATAATTATCTTTTTTTTATTTGAACGCTACAAAATATAATCTGTACTGACAATAATAATTCTGGACCAGCCAAAAAGACAAGATTATTATTTGGACGCTTGAAACAGAAAACGTTTGTCTGACTCGGATTCACAATAATAATCTCCGACTTCAGATTGGCAGATATTATATGAAGCGTGAAGGCAGATATTATTTGAAGCGTGAAGGCAGATATTATTTCATGCGTGACTGTAAGCAAGCGTCTGAGTGATAGGGAAATCACATGATTTAGTGTCGTTATATGATCTGAGTAGAGAGCAGTGCAACTTGAACTTACTGAGCCTTACGATCGATCTATCATCTGATATAATACGTTCATCCATCTGTCAAAAAGGTATGTGTACAGTATATTTTAGTGGGTGATAGAATGTGAATAATACAGTGTGTATTATTATCCATGTAGATCTATAGCATTTTTCTGCCCCCCCCCCCCCCCCCCCTCTTTTTTATCTTGGGCACGATGTATATATTTACACAACCAGCATGCAGTAATTTTTCTTGGCTATTTGCACATTAACCGTCTGTCATTTAACTTTCCTTGACCATTTCCATTACTGTGATTGACTGAATTTGACATAGATAACTTACTAGACATATATCTGTATGTGCGTGTTTTAATAATGAAAGATGAAGGTAACGAACAGTGATCAATCTCATAACTCCTACAAGCAATACAAAATAGAGTGTTGGTCAAACACGGACCCCCGGACACACCAGAGGTGGGATCAGGTGCCTAGGAGGAGTAACCAATTGAATTTGTTTTCATGGATTGAAATTTGTATATATAAAATGCTTGGCGTTTGTTAAAAAAATCATTTATTTTCCATCCACTATCTGAGAAATGTTTGTGTAGATTGCATGATGTGTTTGAAGGCATACAACTTAAGAAATCACTTTTTAAAATTTTTGGAGGCCACATTAGTCCATGATTCTGTATGAAAATCCCACAGATATGCTTGCAGCATGGCAAGGTAGATACGGCTATGCAGGTTTAGGACACGATATGGTGGTACTTTATATAGCCTACAGAAACTAATTTGCAGGACGGTCCTATATATAGCCTACATAAACTAAGCTGTATGGTGTCTTGTACATAGTCAATGTCTATTTACTCACTAATGGACTACTCGTGGCCATTAAGAAAATGTTTGTAAATGTATGGACTTTTAAAATTTGAAACTGTATTATTTGCCTGTATAAGAAGATGCAAGTATTGTGTATGTAATATATTTCTTTGCAGATGTTTTGTATGGAATGTGGTTCGAAGCTTGACGCAAAGTCAAAATTTTGTGCTAATTGTGGTACCAAATGTACCAAGGTACCTTTGGCCTCTGAAGAAACAGATCCTGGTTAGTACTTACTATCATGGTTTTACAGAAAAAGAAACAATAAATTATATAACATCCATCCTTGACAATGAAAGTATTGAACAGAAATTGCAAAAAGAAGGTTTAAGTGTGTTATGAAATGAATTTGCAGGTACTGAAGTTCTCGCATGTGATGTTGAGGAAACTTTGTCCCAAGGTAATAAATGGTAAAATTGACTAGTGAATAATATTTAAAAGGTGTAAGAGAAATTTCACAGAAATCTGAATGGATTAAATGTTCTATTGTTTGATGAATTTGTTTTTGGCATAGAAATAATGGAGAACCAAATTAACATAAACTTATTATTATAAGAGATATTTTTCATTATTTGAAGATATCAATTCAGTTATTGCACTCTTCAATTGAATTGATGCAAGCAATAATTGAATTGATGACAGTGATAATTGAAAGCACTAATTGATGTGTGGCATTGTGTGCATCAATTCAGTGGATGCATGCATCAATGTGAGGGAATTAGTGCATTTGAAGATAGTCGAATAATTTTATGATCTCTTTAATTTAATTGAAGATATCTTTAATTATTTGCAACGCTTTTGTATAAGAAATTAAAGCACACATCAGTTCAAGAGAGCAACAAGTCAGTCATTAAGAGATCATTAATCCAATTGTGGATATGTTGAATTGAAGATATCACTAACCATATAGTTACTCTCATAAAAAGAATTATTGCATGCATCAATTGAATTAATGATATCATAATTCAATTTAAAAGATCAATAATGCAATTATTGCATGCATAAATTAATACGCAACTTCCGAGATATCAGCTCCTCTGTGAAAGAGGTACGTTAAGTGTTCTGTTGAACGCTTGAGTGGGTACAAGATATATACATATACTATAGGTTAGCTATATAAATTCGGTTAAGTAATGAAAGTGTACATTTTGTTTATACCAACTGTTGGTATACATTAAACTGACCATATCAAGAATAATATTTGTTTGAATTAGGCCATTAAATTAAATATGAAAAAAAAAAATTATTTCCTTTTCTGTACAAGTGATATTTTAATCAAAGAAGAAAGTGATTATCGATTTTTGTTTGAACTATTTCATTATTGAAAACCAATAAACTTACTAATAGTGTGTGTCCCTGCAGTTAGGGTGGTTACATGATGTCTGATAATCGGCCTTTAGTGATAAGCATTTGTACCCACCGCGTGTGGACAATAGTATGTTTTGCGTCTCACTGTGCATAAGAGTTCCACAAAGGGAAAGAACTATTGGACAACTCGGAAATTACATATTAAATGCACACTACAAATGAAGAGAGTAATAATTCAATTATTGCTAGGATTAGTTGAATTGATGCGCACATCAATAGAATTATTGCTCTTTTCAATGTAATTGTAGAACACATCAATTAAATTTTTGATATCATCAATTCATTTATTAATAAAGAGAGCAACAATTCATGTATAACACTCATCAGTTCAGCTGAATAATTAATGCTATCAAAATATCATTACCTTCTTTACAGCCATTATCGGCATACAGTGTGCTGTAACTGAAATGTCAGAAATTGATATATATATATATATATTTATTTGTTGATAGGTGCAAAAGAAAGCTTAGCAAAATTGAAGGAGAAGTATGGTTTTGGGCATGTTGGAAGAAAATCGAAACTGGGGTCCAAAAAGAGAAATTGTGAAATAAAAGTAAATAGATTTGATTTTCATTCTCTAACACTGTGCATGAGCAAGCCACATGTGTGACTAATTGTTGATATACATGTATTTGTAAATTATCAGTATTTTTCAATACCATTGTAAGAGATTGCGTTATGCAGTGGAATGTCAATATTTCATGCATTAGTTATAGCAAACTACATACATTTCAACATTTGTTTAGGAATTGTTAATCCATGTTATGGATAAAAACAAGAAAGCTCTTAAAAGAGCTTTTCCCTGTGAAGAGGGTTTGACGGGATGTGTGAAGATCTCGACCAGTCCTGGGCAAACTACTCGGGACTGGATGACATCCCTGAGAGAACATTTTAAAGGGAGTATAGAGTTTGTTCCCTATGTGATGGGGAGAAGTGGATTACAACGAATGAATGAGGATGCTACGTTATTGGAACTTGAGAGTATGAAGGTACCAAAGAAACCTTTGAAGGTGTATGCCATGGCCAAGGGAAAAGGTACCTCTCAGAAAGTTCTTTGTTTTTGGTCAAAATTCCATTAAACTCTTTATAATGACAGCATTAAATTTTTGTCAAATAATGGATTGTATCCACAAATACTTAGCAATGTATGGTTATTTGGTAACATGCATATTACTATAATTGGATTTGAAGGTTATAGCATGTACAGTGTTATTAATTTTCAGAGTAATATTTACTGTAAATGTTCAAGATGTTTATATATAAAGCTTTCTCCCTTATGACTTGTGGAATGATAGACTTATGGGTCAGAATGTTCATTTATAATTCCTAGTCAAGAAATAAACAATAAATGAGGCCTCATTTTGTACAGGATATGTTTGCCTTAAATTTGTATGGAATTGTTATCATGACTTTGAAGAAATGTATATTCTGAGAATTAGAAAGACTTGGAAATACTGTGTATCGATAGCAAATGTAGGACATCAAATCATATGTGGATAGTTTTATCTTTTATTAGTTACACTCACACCTACATAATAAAATTAAGTGTTTTAATAATTTTGATACTTTTAGAAAGGCACGAAATAGTAGGAAAATTTAACAGACAGAAAATCCCAAAGGTTTATATTGTTTTGTTTTTTTAAATGAAGTTTTATGTATGAATATTTTTTCCTTTGATTGTTGTTTTATTTCAATTTGGTGATTAACCTGTCTGTCAATCAACCATTTGCTTGTTCAATGGAAAACCACCATTGTCCAATACATATATTATTTTATTTCATACATGTCACTTCAGATATGGATATACCGGTAAAATGAAAACATATAATTCATCTACAAATTTTCGGAGTTCAAAGTTGTTATAAAGTTGTTGAAACTGAAGTATTTTCTTGTCAATTCTGGTGATGACAAATGCAAAAATTATGATATGATTTAATCGTCGCAATCAACGGGTCATTGTTTCATTCTATATCACGAACAATAGAATGAAACATTATATCCTGTGGTTTGCAACGATGGATTTTAATGTGATTTTGTGAAATTCCACTGTTAACAATTTTGAAATGTCATAGATTCTAAAACATTTAGGGAAACTGTGAGTGTTTCATTACTTGATGTTTTTTCCTTCTTTTTTACTTTTTTACTAACAACTTTTATTCACAGATCGAGACAAAAAATTGTCAGGCCAATTGATTTATACAGATACTTTTATTTTCTTCGAAGTCAAATCAAAATGAGAACCATATCTCATGTTACGATCATTTTCCAACAAAATACACTAAATATTCTTGTCAGATGTACAAAACTTTTTAAAACTGAATAAGAATTTAATCGAAGAAAAGATAATTCTGAGGTATATATGGAACTACAAATTGAGGAAGTTAATTTTGATTGGTCATTTACAGGTGTGATATACCTTGAAGATGACAGTAGTAATGTGATTCGTATTAGGCTTATATAAGATCAAAGCTATTATTATTTGTGCTTACAAGCCAAATTGAGAAACACAAACACACCTTGCTTAGGTACATATGTATTAATTCTTGAAGTGAAAATAACTGAACTTTGTGGAAATTTTCTATATTTAGTTTTTTGATGATGACCATGATGACTTGGAGTTACCGAGTTTAAAGGTATCCAAATCTGTAAGTATGCAGTTTCCTTGTAATCACAAAGTTACATGAACATGTATTTGTGGGACTTTCAAATTGTAATTGCATAGTATCATACAAGTCTATGAGTACATGCATTCTAATTATTATTTAATCAAAACCAAATACATATGAATAAAGATGTTAGTTTCAATTGGATCCTTTTAAAATATGTGGTCATTTGGAAAGGTGCAAAATTATTTTTTGTTTGAAACATAAAAAAATATGAATTACATATATGTTTTATTTATTCTATTATTACAATGTTATTTTGAATGCAAGATTTTCTTCTTATGCATTACAGCTGCAGTCCTGTAGAACTGAGACAGAAGAAATGAAGGAATGTAGAGATGATGCAAATGTAGGTTAAATTTGATATGCTATTCAATTTTTCAATGCTTCCCTTTAATAGTTATAATCTGCCACTGCTTTACAATCAAAAGATATAATGTTGAATTGATGCCAGTTGTTCCTTTCTGGTAAGTTATGTGTTTGCAACAATTTCACATTGGTACAAATTATTTTTAAAAAAAACCTCATATACCGACAGTGCTTGTAATACGCCAGTTTTGAGATAAGAGCTCTCCTGTGTAGGAGGTACATTTAGTAGAACTTTGAGGGCCTAAGTGGGACATAGTGAACCTACTGTCAGTGAGGAAGACAATAAAATGTATTAATAGCGGCTTCTCTTTAAATATATAAATGTTGGAAACACAAAATACTATTGAAAGAAATGTTTTACTAAAGCAGAAACATGAAAACAATGTCATATTTGAAAGTAATATCCAGGATATGATACCTACTACCAATAAAATTACGTGATACAATAAGAATTCCATGTATCTAATTACTCCCTGAATACTTATCACTTACTAATAGTTTGTTTATCATTTGAATTCGGGTGATTAAACAGCGTATGAGAGACTTAATGATTACATTCACTTATGCCGTGATGAATATTCGTCCCACTCCCGCATGTAAACAAGTTGTTTCATGCCTTACTATGTACGAGAGTTCTTCAAAGGGAAATAACTCGAGCGTATCTCGAAACCGGCATATTATTCATAAGCTTTTATGGGTAGCAATGGTCGTAGCTTAAACACCTACAGGGATCAATGAATTTAAATTTAGGTTATTTGAAGTGTCAACTTATTTCTAGATGCCGGGACCATCAGGTTTTGGAAAGAAAAGCGGAAAAAGTGTTGAACAGAGTGTAAGTAAATCAAAATGAGCTTAGTGTTTTTGAATGTTTTTTCATCAGCAAACCAAACTTTTTAGCTCACCTGAACTGGAGGTTGTTATTGAGCTTTTCTGATCACCTGGTGTCCGTCCGTCATTTGTCTGTCCGTCTGTAAACTTTTCACATTTTAACTTCTTCTCAAGAACCATTGGGCCAATTTTAACCAAAATGGCACAAAGCATCATTGGGTAAAAGGGATTCTGAATTATTCAAATAAAGGCCCAGGGCCCCTTGCAAGGGGGGGGGGGTAATCCAGAAAAATTAAAATAAGGTTGGGGTCATTGAAAAATCTTTTCAAGAACCACTGGGTCAGAAGAGGTGAAATTTATAGGGAAGCTTCTAGAGGAAATGTCTATTCTAAATTGTTCAAATCATGACCCCCAGGGTAAGGGTGGTGCCACAATAGGGGATCAAAGTTTTACATTGAAATATATAAAGAAAATTTCTTAGAATTGTCTTCTCAAGAACCACTTGGCCAGAAGAGGTGAAACATATGTGGAAGCTTATTGAGAGAATGTAGATTCAGAATTGTTCAAATCATGATTCCCAGGGTAGGGTGGGGTTATAATAGGGGATCAAAATTTTGCATTGAATTACATAAGAAAAAATCTTTAAAAATCTTTTTCTCAAGAACCAGTGGGCCGGAAGAGGTGAAAGTTATGTGAAAGCTTTCTTATGAAGTATAGATTCTAGATTGTTCAAATCACGACCCCAGGGGTTAGGTTGGGGCCACAATAGGGGATGAAGGTTTTGCACTGGAATATATAAGTACAATCTTCTTCTCAAAAACAGTCATATTTATATGGAAGCCTTCTCAGGAAGTGTAGATTATAAATTGTTCAAATTTGTTCAAATCATATGACATCCCCCCCCCCCCCCCCCACAATATATATTCAAGGTTTTGTAGTGACTCGGATGAGTGTTGTGACCCATGTGCCTCTTGTTTCTTTTGTAATGCAGGAACAAGTTTTAAATTATGTACACTGTAGTACATTTACATATAGATACATGTACATTATACTTTTAAATACACTCTACTACTTATTATAGCCTGTGATTTTTATGAATGTGTTCTATATGTACCTTAATTTTGTCAACACTGACACAGGCAAAGATGACTACAGCTACCAGTACCATGGATGTTACTTCTAATGTCAATTTAGTAAGTTATACTGTATTACAATTCTTAGTTAATTTTTTTATAGGCAGAATGTTTCCATATGAATGTATTTTTGTAGAAGGTAATTTCTATGATTTTCCAGCCAATATCTTTATTACCAAGTCATGAAAAATATACAAAGCATTTTGTACCAAAATATGAAATGTCATTTAAATTGAATTGTACCTGCATGTGCATTCATTTTCAGCCAATGTGTCCATTAAAGAGTTCCTCTGAGAGAGATGATGTGCAGACAGTAAGTTATTTTGGATTTAAACATTCTTTATCAAATGAAATTTTCTTTAGCATGGTTTGACAAATTAATTAGATAGTTTTACATGTTTGAAATGTTAAATTTTAGTCTCGCATGATTAAACGCCCTTTGGAGGAAGACACAGTTGTGCCAGTCAAGGTATGCAATGTTAAATTCTACCACAATTATAATTGTGTCTCCCCTTTATTATGTCTCCCTTTCAAAGGGGAGACATATTGTTTTTGTAATTTTTCTTCTTCTTCTTCTTCAACCAAATTTTGTCCAGGCCCTAACTAGAGAACCCTTTGACTTTTAAGACTTCAAACTTGGAACATAAGGAGATGGTATGGAGGAGGGGTGCCCGCTTCAAAACTTTTGACCTTGACCCACTTATAAAGTCATTTGTATGATCAATGAATTAATACTATTTTCCATAATTTGTTGAGGATTTAAATTCGTTGATTGGGGGGGGGGGGGGGTGTCCTCAAAAATTGAGCGGCCATGAATTTAATGATTCCACAGTACATGTCTTTTTTTTCTCTATGCAGTCACCAAAAACAGACAAATCAAAGACCTGTAATGAAGATGAATCATGGAGGGTAAGTCATTAGATTGCACATTAATTTTGATAAAAATATTGTATAAAATTACATTTTGTTAACATTTCTTAATCATTGAAATGAAGAAGTTGAATAAGCCATGTACTTGTATATCATATTGAAATTTTAATGCATTAATAAAAGTAAAAATTAAAAAAAATTCAATGAAAACTGAACACGACTCTTAAAAGGCTTGTCCCCATATTTATCTTTGCTCCCCCTTTTCTTCAGCCCCTATTATAAGCCCCTAAATTCTTCATGGTTCCAAGTATTTCAGTGTATGGTTATGACCTGTGTGGACGTACATCTTACATAGCCATTGTTACTCCGTTTCAATAAATTATCAAATGTGTGCGACTATACCACTTCAGGAGAAAAAGTAACAGCAATAGCACAGGTCAATGCAATACAAACAAACACAAAATGCACGTAACATAGCGAAATAAAATGTAAACATTATAGACATAATGTAAGAAATACTACATGTCAGCCAGGAGTTCCAGGTGTGCAATCAGGTAAAACAAATGAGAAAGGTATAATTATATACCCTTGTGGTGATATTGGAGATAGGGAAACTAATATGGCATATAGCTATTTACAAGTCATATTCAGCTTTAAGTTATCATACAATAATGAATATACATGTATAGTTTTTAATGTTCTTTTTCATAACACTTGTAAATTTCAGAATTATGCATTGTGTTAACTAATCTTTGTACATACTGTTTTATTAATTTTTTTCTTTTAGATTTCTGATGATTTTGAGCTTCCTGACATTGAGGTATACCCAACACCTTCAGAAATTACAGATGCCAAGGCTAACTCTGTATGTGAATGACATTGTATATTTTTGTGGATAACTATAAGTATTTACATTTAGTTATAAGCCATCAGATTGCACCCAGTGATTTACTCTTTGTGTAAGACACTATAGGGTTGATGATTTAATGGATGGCTTCCTGTGAAATTATTGTTGAATCTGCACTATCTCAGTTTTTGTGAATTTCATGGGTACCCCTCCTTAAAGAATTATTAAATTTGATCTTTATTTATTTTCATAAAATTAAATCATGAAATTACACACTGAAGAACCTTTTAAAGAAATGGCAATCCAGGAAATTATAATTTCATAAGAATCCTAAGATTCCACTGTATCCTGGACTGTAACAATTGTAATTGACTATATATATATATATATATATGTGCGCCATAACAAGTACATTGTACAATGTAAAACTTGTTACACTCTGAAGAGCCGAACTACACGGCAAAAGCGCTAAGTGTAATTAATTAAATGTGGATCATGTGTACTTAGTCATCATTGATGGGACATTGATCATGTATATGTTACCTCTTAATGGGCAGACCATGTGAGGGACATTGTTTGCCATACCCATATTCATCTACCTTGAAATTCTTAACCATATACTTACTTTTCCTGTTTTAAGCTTTCAAAGGAGGACAGAATTGAGGATTCACCAGTAAGTTATCTATGTCTGTATGTGGTATGTTATATAAGTAATATAACTAATAGTGCTTGGGACTTCCAAATCACTTACATTGTAGACATATATATATTTGGTATTCAAGGTATCAGTGTTCAAGATACTGAAGTTCATATGTATTTACAGTGCATTATAAGTTATGAAAAATAAAATCATTTAATTTGCAGAGCCCAATGATCAGGACATTGTATACTGACTTGTACTATGGAAAAGATAACGCGTTCATCATAGTTTAATGAAAATAATTTTCTTTGTCTAAGTCTTGTAGTCTGACTGTCTGTCATTCAGTTTGTGTCAGTGTGTGTAACACTTTAGTTTTCACGCTTTATTTCAGAAAATCATAAGTTGCATGATATGGTTTCTGTATAATAACTTTAGTTCTTTTGCAATGACAATTTATATCATAACTCCTTCTTACTTAAAATGAACCATATTGATAACATTTTTAAATTCTTCTTGATAACTACTAGTCCAATTCTTTTATACTTGGCATGAATCATCTTTGGGACAAGGGGGACATAAATTATAAATTTCAGGACTCCAGCACCCCTGAGGCTCTAGGGGCGGGGCCAAAATTGACCAATTTTCAAAAATCTTCTCTACAACCGCACATGTGTAAGAAAAACTAAATGCCTAGTGATGTAGAGCAGGAAAGCCTCCACCAAAATTGTAAATTTCATTATTCCCGGGGTAGGGGTTTTGAACTCTGGGTGGGGCCAAACTTACTATATAGTGTTTATATGTAAAACACTTAAATAACATCTTCTTTAGTGTTATTGATACTAAATTGGTATTAAATGGATAATTAGAAAGAGCAGGTAAGGATGAAAAAAAAAATTGTATTTTTTTTTAATCTTGTTTTATACTATTGCTGAACATTAGAATTTAGCTTAGATATTCAGAACAGTAAAAAAAAATTTGTAGGTTTCATAGCCCTTTGGAGTAGTGATACTTTTTCACTAGTAATCATGTGACCGATGAGGCCTGTGGGCCTCTTGTTCTGAATTTCCTGAAATAACTTATCAAATATAAGACAATTTTTTCATTTACAGATCATAGACCTGGAGGTAAAAGAGTTCTTTGATGTAAGTACTTGGTACAACAGTGATTATAAATGATCAGTAAATTAAATTATGGGAATGAAGGCCAAAGAAAATGTTCATGTGTTACAACACTGTAAATCCTATGAACTTCATAAAGCAAACTTCTTTACTATATATTCATTTTTAAATTTATGCATATTTTTATGTATTTTCCTGTCCAATCAATATTGAAATAAATATCAAAGTAAAGTTCAACAGAAATCTTAGATACTGTACTTTGTTTTGTGGGGAAAAAAGTGTTGTGTTGTTGTGGCTGTTTTTATTCCATGTGTTTCTTGATTTTACATATTCTAAGAATTCAGATTATTTTCAATTGATAAAAATCTTTTCCAGCTCATGGAAATGAAGATAAAGAGAAGAAAGGTTTGTAAATGCGTGGAGTTTTCTCCATGTTTCATCCATCTCAAACAGTAATATATATAAAAAAGACATAAAAATTACAATTTAATAGGTACATCTTCAGTAACAGAACTTTTATAGAACCAACTTGTGTGTATCTGGATTTCTTAATGTGGTGGACTTTCATGTTGAAAATTGATAGAAAATTGTTTTATATACCTTCTTGAGGTCACCTGGGTCTAATACGCAATTTCCGAGTTGCCCAATAGTTCGTTCCCTTTGTGGAACTCTTACGCACAGTGAGACACAAAACATACTTTCATGCACACGTGGTGGGTACAAATGCTCATCACTGCCTTCATATATTGCCTAAAGGCCGATTATCAGACATGCAACCACACAGACTGCAGGAACACACAATATTAGTAAGTTTATTCAATAATAAAAAAGCTAAAAAAAAAAAATCGATAATCTCATTTTTCTTTGATTAAAGTATATCACTCTTTCAGTTGAGGAAATAAAAATTATTTCAAATTTTGATTTCATGGCCTAATTCAACAAATATTATTCTTGATATGGTCAGTTTAATGTATACCAACGGCTGATATGAACAAAATTTATGGTTTCATAAATTTTATCCTTATTTACAGTGCTAATCTATAATATATGTGTACATCTTGTACCCACCTAGTGTTCAACAGAATACTAAACGTACCTCCATCACAGAAGAGCTGATATCTTGGAAGTTGCGTATTCTAATGATAATGTGCATGAACAATTGAATAATATTAGCATATTTTTGACAATACACGTGTGAGGTTTATTTGTGCTTTTCATTATAATAACAGTTCATTAAAGCTTCTTAAACTAAGAAGTGCATACATGATTCATGAATCTTATTGATAGTTATGCTTCTCAAAGAGCTAAAGCCATGAAAGTCCAGACAGGCCATGTCACAGACTTTTCTGAATAATTCACAAAATATTGTGCAGTTTTAGTTTTAAAAATTTATGTTGAATTAATTATGTATCAATTGTTTTTGCAGATGGCAGAAGACACTGTCATAGCATTTCCCGATAAGGAGAGAAAAGTTATAACAATAATATACGAAGACCATGGGGGGATGTCCTTTACAAGACCATTCTGTAAAGATGACACTCTGCAGGTAACATTATTCTACTTCCTATTTTATTGTTTCACCCACGTCAAAGACTCAATTTACAAATGTAGTCATTGTAGCTCACCTGAGCTAAAGGCTCAAGTGTGGTTTTCTGATCCAAATTTGTCCGTTGTCTGTCGTTGGCATCGTCATTGTTAACTTTTTACACATTTTCATCTTTTTCTCCAAAACCACTGGGCCAATCTCAACCAAACTTGTTACAGAGTATTCTGGGGTGAAGGATTAAATTTTGTTCAAATGAAGTTTGTTCCTCTTTCGAGGGGAAATAACTGATAATTTTTGAAAATTTTGTGGCATCCTTTAAAAATCTTCTCAAGAACCACTGGGCCAGAAAATATGAAACTTATGAAAGCTTCATAACATACTGTATATTCAAATCATGACCCTCAGGGATAGGGTAGGGCCACAACAGGGGATCAGAGTTTTATATTTGAATATAGAGGAAGTATCTTTAAAAATCTTCTCAAGAAGAGCAAAGTCATCATTAGTCATATTTATACATAAGCATGCTCAGGCATTGTAGATTCAAGTTAATGCTCAAATCATGACCCCCGGGGGAAGAACGGGCCATTATAGAAGATCAATGTTTTAAATTGAAATATATAGTTTTAAAAAAAAAAAAAAATCTTTTTACTGGGTATGCTATATTTAGTCAGAGAAATATGGAAATATCCTTAGTTAGTGTAGATTCAAGTTTGTTCAAGTCATACCCCCCTGGGTGGTAGGTTGGAAACACTAACATGTATACATTTAAACTTTTCAATTCTGAACTGATTTCTGCTTTTCTGTAGCCAAAGTGCTCCGGTGAGTGATGTGGCCCATAGACCTCTTGTTTATTTATTAGTGCCCTGTGCCCATCTTTTTCTCTGTTGTTTGGAGTTTGTTGTGTGTTGTCTGTAAACTTTCCACTTACATTTATTCCTATTCTCCAGAACTATTTGAGTCAATTTCAACCAAACTTGCCAGAAAGCATCCTTGGGTCAAGTTGATAGAAGTTTGTTCAAATGGAGAGCCACACTCTCTTTCAAGGGGAGATAATTAAGACGTTTTGAAAATTTAATGGCATCATTTAAAAATCATCTACTAGGCCAAAAAAGAGAAAACTCATATGAAGGCTTCATTGATTGTGTAAATCAAGTTTGTTTAAATCGTTACAACACCAACCCCCTCCCTCGAAATAGGGTTGGGCCATAATATGCTATCAAATTTTTACATAGGAATTTATCCTCTGTTGAACAGATAGGGAGAAACTGTGATGATGTAGAACTGCAGGGCCATTGTGATTTAGTTGAGCATTACAAATAATTACCAGAGAAGAAATAAGGAAAAAGAGAATAGTAATAATAACAAGAAATGGAGTAAAAACAATATAAAACTATAAAATCTATTCCTGCCTATTTCTAGGAAAAAACAAATGCATAGTTGAAAACATTTAAACCCTCTACCAAAGTCATGAAATTCATGACAAAAAATTTCAGTGCAAATTGAAGAGATGTATTGTATGTTTAGGAAAAGGAAAGTGTCCCCTTAAAATGTGACATCTTTGGCAAAAATTAAGGGCTATTTCACATTCTGGTGATGGTAAAGATTTACATATAGGCCTCTTGTCAGCAATATTTATTATCATATTTTTTATACCCCCCGCAACAAGTTTTTTTTTGGGGGGGGGGGGTATACTGGAATCGGGTTGTCCGTCCGTCTGTAGACGCAATGGTTTCCGGGCTCTAAAGCCTTATCCTTTCCACCTACCGTCACCATATCATACATATGGACTACCCATGGGATGAAGATGTTCCCTATCGATTTTGGGGTCAAAAGGTCAAAGGTCACGCACACTGGACATCGAAGTAGCAATATGGTTCGGTTTGTCATGCCATTTGTTTTTTACACTCAGAAAAGATGTAGTTTATACCTATTACCAACACCCTTTGGGAGATTGGGGTAAGCGGGGGGTATTCTTAGTGAGCATTGCTCACAGTACCTCTTGTTTTTCTTTCAGAGTATTTTCACATACATTTGTAAAGAAGTGGAGGCTGAAATTCTGCCTCCAGTATTTCATCTGGAATGCATGGCGCCATTAAAATGCCCTACTGCAAACTGCAAACACTGTTGGGAGCTAGACGCTAGCCACAGTTTACCAATTTCATCACTTCCAGATGCACTGATTATAAAGGAAGGGGCAAGTACATATATAACAAGTTTTATCATTCTGAAAGAAATTTGCAACATTACTGATACTTGTATCTGTATTTCTTATCAGGGTAAACTTTTGGAATCATACTTCTATAATTAAAAATTCATTGCAAGTTATAATGAAGACACTTTAAAACATTGTTTTCCTTATGTACATTTATACATTTACATGTAGTATTGTACTGCTGAATATAAGATTGTGCATAACCCAGAAGGCAGCTCTAGAAAAGAATACTTTTTAGATTAACACTGAAATTATCATATTAAAAACATTAACCTTTTTATATATGATTTATTAATATGTACCTTTATATTTAACAATGTTATTGATAATGACACATGTTACATTTCAGAACTTCTTAATGGATGACACCATTACAAACTATGGGAATGTATTACTTTGAAGTTACGAATGCTCATTGCCATCCACTGTCTGTTGTTTTATTCAATTGACACCTTATACTCCACTCATCATGCAGATGGGTCATATTCTGTAGATACATTAATGTTTGCATTTTACTACATGCAATGAACTATTGAACTGATTGAACAAAAAATATTGACATTTACATGTATTGTATGACTAGCAAGATTTGAATTTACATGTATATCTATGTATTCTTTTGTTCATCATTAAATGCATATTGTTCCAATTGCATATTTTAATTATACCAATTATCAATTAATACAGTATGATGTACATTAAAAGAGTTGTACATGTATGTAAAATGCAATGCAAGTCATTGATAAAATTTCTTCTTGCTATTGCTCATAGAGTGGATTATTTTTTCACCTTTAAAACTATGCAGATTTGGTTAATTACTGACATGGTGTAGAAAATAAGCTGAGGACAGTTATTTAAGAAGCACAAGCTTTATTTTGGACTTAATCTTGTGAAGCTAAATTAAGAACTGTATGTTTTGAATGTATAGTCCCCCCCCCCCCCCCACCTAGCTTGCCTAACAAGGATAATATATACTGTAAAATTACATTTTCTTGGGGTCAAATTTTCGAGGTTCAAGGAAAAAAACATTGTTCATGGGTATTTGATTTTGGGTTTGACGAAATGTTATAAAGCAGTTATGTATATTAAATTTTACATTTCATGGTGGACATGAATTCATGGATTCCTAAGTCATACCTCAAAAACAATGATAATTAACCCACACACACCACACACACACACACACAAATTGGTGATTTCACAGTAGTTTAGTAAGTTCAAGGAAATTTCTACGTATATCATAGAAATTATAATATTTTGATTATCTACCCCAGTCTTCCTTTCTCCAAATCCATTTTTTACATTAAATAATACACGTTAAACAATATTCAATCAATCACAGACATGATTTTTAGCTCTACTGGTCAGAGGCCAGAAGAGCTCATACCACAGTTAGGTGTCCATTTGTCAGTAAACAATTTTTCAGTATGCTACTCCTCCAAGTTTTAATGATTCAATTTCACTAATAATTGTCTCCCCTTCCAAGAATGGGGACATATTGTTTCAGTGTGAATTCTTCTTCTGCCTCTCGTACAAAGTTTGTCTGGGCCATAACTTTTTTGTCTTTTGACATAAGCCTTTGATATTTAGTATGTGGGTATACCATGATAAGACAGTGTGTCATGACTATTGTTGCTGACCCTTGACCTTTTATTTAAAGATCAAATAGTAGAATTTTTGTGTGGACCATAATTTTTGTCTTTTGACATTGGGGCCCTTGATATTTGGTATGTAGGCAAGTTTAATTTACTCTCATATGGCCTCTCTCTCGCCTCTGGTTGGCACAGGTTTAAATCCCGCTTGCACTAGTAAGTGAGAAAGTTTCCCAGTTTACTTTCGGAAGGTTGGTGGTCTCTTACCAGGTACATTGTATCTGGGTTCTCTCTTGCACCAATAAAAACTGGGCGCCACCATATAACTGAAAAATTGTTGAGTGTGGCGAAAAACCACAAAAATCAATCAACTATCATGTTTACTACACTGTTCCTTGTTAGAAGCTCATAAATACATTTAGGCAAATAATATGTACCGCAAGTCTTAATTTTCCACTTTTAAGTTCAAGATGATCCTAAAAAACGTTTTTTGAACACATAGACATATAACGGATGTCTATGTTGAAAACTATGGAAAACTGAAGGGGCCAGACACCAGTTTTAATATGATTCTTCCTAGTTTGTATACAAGTTCACATATAATTTCAAGAAATGTCATTGCCACGGTCATTTAAACAATAAAATGCTTTCATTGTTGTTTCATGGGTAATGAAAGTAGGTAACATAGCAGAAAAAAATGCATAACCTCTAAACTAGTCATCTGCCTATACTAGTTTTGAATGAATTAAACACTAAAGACAACTCTTATTCTAAAGAAAGATAACTCTGGTTATACTTCAGTAATAGAAACGTGCGGTGCTGGTTAGTAATATGTACATGTATTTTATTTAAGTATTAAATTTGTATTATTTATTTACAAGTATTTAATTGGTATATCAATACTTAATTTTAGATTATTTTAAGTTTAAAAACACTTCAAAATAACACATTATCACATGAAGACAAATTTATTAGAAACGTTTGTGATAATTGCAATAACTTTTTTACGAATTCCTATAACCCTGTTCTTGGATTATCCTATGACTTTAAAGGGACTGATTCATGATTTTCCTCCAAATTTTGTTTTTCACTTTAGAATAGATAATTAAGATCTACAGTCCAATATGTTTTACAAGGTTTCAGAAAAAATTAAGGCTATTCATCATGACGGAAGCTTATTATAGGGATTTTATTATGTGTTTTGAAAACAAAGATTGCGGTGTGTTATTGTTTACGGAATTTTTAAAGTAAATGGATATTGGTCAAAGTTTATTATATATATATATTGCATCTGGGGTATACTTTAAGTAAAATATGTCATTTAAAAGTTAAAATTTGTGATTGTACAAAATGAAGATGCTTTAAATTACAAAATTAATGTTCCAATGGTTTGCTAGTTTACATAAAAAACTATAGTCTTTGTTTACATCAATCTAATTAAAATTAGATGTTAGATCCGCTCACATACTCGCTACACTTAGTGTAGCGAGTATGTGAGCGGATCTAACATCTAATTTTAATTAGATTGTGTTTACATAACACAGAATCAAAGCTAAAATATTGCTCTTATCCTTACATTCTTTTGGTTGTCAACATAAGGCCAATTCAACTTAATTGATAGATTATCATCCCCGCCCGCCCCTCAAAAATTGGCCCGTCCGAATTTTTTTATTTTGCGATTTTCGGAATATTTTCATGTCCGACTCCGGTATTTAGACTTCTTGTTTACATTTCCGGTATAGGAACGTGAAAAGTCATACGAAGAAAGTAGATTTATATGGTTTTCTTAATTTCTCGCGTTCTTACAGACGTAAATCTTGAAGAAGTTAGGTATATTTCTGTTATATCCTTAAATTAAAGCTTAACCTGGAATTAGTGTATGAAAATAGCATAGATTGATATCCATCTGCCATTAAATGATGCGGATTAGTTAGAATAATCTAACTGTGTCTCGGGACAGGCCCTCACCACAGTTAGAATACCTCCCATATACCCGTAATGTAGCAGAAAATTGCGGAATCGCTCCAAAACGATTTTAAACTTATCAAAGAATAAACGCGTACATTTAAAGTTAAATTTATATACAACTAACCACATTGGTAATTTGTAAGTCCTTAACACTGTAAAAAATCGTATAATAATATTGTAAACTCAACACTTTGAAATGTCACTTTTCTCGATTCGAACTGACTGCCATTTTACCGGAAACTGCCATCGGAACACCCTGCTGCATGCTGTTTTCCAAAAACGAACGCTTACCTAATTTGCAAATAAGAACGGCCCAAGTGGGTCGTTAAGATAACTTTCCAAATGCATATGAGTGATGTGTTACATAATTTTACCGAAACATGCACTGTGTGCAATTTTCATTTTGCTACATTGCAGGTATATAGGACGCATTCTATCGTTAAATCGGGTCCGTAGGACATTATCATTTTAACGATAGAACATTCTATCTAGATGCGGATCTGTTGGGGAAAAAAAACCTCATTTGTCTTTAATATTTTTCTCAGAAAATAAAAAATAAAATCCTCCCACCCGCCCCATACTTTTTGCTGACCCTGGATGTTAATCTACTAATTAAGTTGAATTGGCATAAAATGAGCTATATTTTTTATTTTCTTTCCATCCAAAATGAAAAATATTTCTTTTGAAAAACATAAACCAGTCCCTTTAATACATGTTAAGGTAAATTACACTTGCTTGAAAATAAGTCCTTTAATTTGCCCAGTGTGAACGTTGGTGTGTCCACATCCTGCTCCTGAAAACTTTACTGTAAGAGTATTATTTTCTCCCAAGACAACTGAAGTACTGGACAGACCTCCAACTCCATAGCTGGTTGGACCACCAATGACTTTCAGGACTACAGTGTACACTGCATCTCTAAGCAGGAGCAATGGTGTAGGGAACAGAAGGTGAATACTGGAATCATTTGTGCATTGTTCTTTTGATTGTGTTTTAACCAGGAGAGTTTGTCCATTTTCAGTATAAATCATTGCAGAAAAGATGCCACGTGCCTCTATTCTACCATACACAACAAGACCTTTAAGTTTCATATTTTCGGAATTGATGCTGAAAGAAATTCTGTCTCCATTTAAGGTATTGTCCACAAGCCATGTACTTTCAGAACTGCAATTCATAAAACGATGCACAACTATGTCATTGCAAGTTATACTCTGTCTTTTTTTAATGTACCGAAGGGGGAGCGTGTCATCTAATGTGGACAAGTGACGCATAACTTGAAGTGAAAAGGCATCTTCGAGGATAGCTATTGTTGCTATTTGGTCAAGGAAAAAATCCATGGACATCCTGCCAAACCTTACATGAGGAATCACTTCCTTCCACAAGATACCCTTTCTTTCTTCCTCCCTAATGGTACTTATCCACATGTCAATGTTGCGGAAAAGAAGCTCTTCATGGATGCTGAGACTGTCTCTTGTGATGATATCCATCAGCAATCCATAGGGGATATCCAAAAAATCCTCTGCAACCAAACCAAGAATATCTTCCAAATGAAGATCCACAAACTGAAGACATTGTGCCTTTATGGTTGCTATTTGGTTGTTATGGGCTATTGTAAGGATTTTTAGTGAATTTTTAATGGAGATGCTTTCCTGCAGGAAGAGAATACATTCTTCAATCAAGCCTTTCACACCATAATAGTCTGCAATTTGGTATATTTCCTCTATATTTTCAACCGAAATTTCAATCTGAGAAGTGTACAAATACTCTATCATGAATTTTGTGACATCTGTAGAGTGTATGTCACAAGTAATGACATTGGATTCTGACTCCCATTTCTGACTGAGCCGTGCTCTAAACCAATCTGAACCCAAAATTAAAACTATTCTATGGGCTCGAACTGTCCCATCTTTAAGTTTGATATTTACATCACAGTGAAGCTGGTCCCTATAAGATTCAATCAGCTTATTGCCAAGTGCAGCCATCACAATTCTCTGAAAAAAGTTATTTTGAAAATTAATTGATCTTATGTGATAAATGTTGATTGTTATATATTACATATTTTCTACTGTTCTATTACATCTAGGTACATTTGGAAATTTTATAACTAATTTCAACATCTTTTTAAAATTGGGCAATACATATATGTACTCAAGTTTTTTGTGTCAGTTTAAGAATAACACTTGGGGATCACTTTGCACACTGTATCAATCTGTTACACTTTAAATCTTGGATATTGCTAGAGGTAGGAATTTGATATTTTGCTCATGTATTGCTTTGAACAAAGCTTTTGTAAATGACCAGGATTACCGACTTCATGACCTGTGACCTACTTTTCAAAATACTTCAGTGCCGATATACAGTTCATGTACAATAAAACTTGTCTAAACTCAATGTCGTTTTGAAATCTTGCCTAATATGATGTTAACTTCAATTCCTTTCTGTAAATTCCATTGATCAAAATGTCTAATTCAGTGTTTTCAATCCGGCTAGTTGCTACTGTTAACCAGTGCTGTCCAGATAGACAAGTTTTACTGTGTATATTTGACATTTTAGAGGCAAGTCTGTATTAATTAGCATATACACAGCTTGCCACGAGAAATTTTGGAAAGTTCCATTGCCACAATCCAATTGACCTTGACCTAGTCTTCATTAACAATGAATCTTAATTTAAATTGTCTTTTGGGGTTTTGAGAAATTGTGATAACTTCCTACATTAATTAGATGAATATGACACTTGACTTTCACCAAACATTAAATACACAAACTGAAATTCATTCCAATAGTTGTATGAAAATTTTATAGGAGGACAGTAACGACAACTCTTTCAAGGATTGTTGCATAAACATGATTGAATAAATTAACTTTTTTATTTTTAAGAATCTCAATTTTGTTACTCATTTTAGCTCCAAGAGTGGGGAATCTTATTTTTATTTAATCATCACACTTTATGATGTACTACTCTATAGTGGTCTGACTATCTGTGCTGTTTTTTTCTGTGCATAAATTATATTGCTTGTATTCTAATAAAAGAAATGAACACCTTTAGCTTCATTTATATCTTTTAATGAAGGAGGTGACACATGTATTCTTTGGAAAATCCTCAAGCCCCTGAGTTGAGACACCCTAAACTATACTCTGGGCACAAGTTACAACTTCAATGTATATTACTTTACATGTAGTTTAATTAAATGAAATGCAAAAGACATGAGACATCATGCACAAAACATAAAAAACAACATTGTTTACAAGTAAACAAAAGCAATTTCATTTTATACATCTGATGCATAGCATGACCTTTTGTAATGGTGTTCTACATGTAAATTAGAAGTCAACAACTAAAGGCAATGTCTACATAAATAATTAATCTGAACCAAAAAGATTTTTACATGCACCAAACATTTTATCCTTTACATTCAATGGTAAAAAAAAAGTATCCTCTATGAACTAAATTGCTATCACATTTTATGATCATGTTCTTGAAATTTTGCCAATATATTCCAATGTAAAATTTGTGTACCAATTGTGGCCCCACCATATCTTTAAGGATCATAATTCGCCAAAGTTTCATCAAAATTGGTGACAATACGTGGCAAGAGTTTAAGTGGTTACAGAGAATAGCTCTTAAACTTTACTACATTGGATTGGTCCAGTGGTTTAGAAGAATTCCAAAATATGAAAAGTTAACAGACAGATGGACAACATGTAATCAGAACAAGATGTGTTTGTGAAACACAAATGCCCCTGATAATGGCCGATTCCAAAGATGGCCAATGTCACAAGGACAAATATCTTGGTACCAGTAGAAAGATCTTGTCACAAGAAATGCTCATGTGCAATATGAAAGCTCTAATATTAACCATTTAGAAATTAATGACCAATATCAAATTTAAACGTCAAGGTCACAGGGTAAAAAATGTTGGTACACATGTACCTACGGAAAGGTCTTGTCACAAGGGACACTCATGCGAAATATCAAATTTCTAGCACTTGCTGTTCAAAAGTTGTTAGCAAGGTTAAGTTTCAGACAGAATTACAGACAGAAAAAAAAACAGTATGTCCCAATAAAAAATATTACTTGCATCTTTTATTCAGGTGAGCAAACAAAAGATCAAGAAAAACAACAGCTAAGACTGACAATTATTCTCAACACCATTTGTGTGAATATAAAATACAGTAATATAAGCGTGTCTGAAAATTATTACAGTTTAATTTACTATTTGCTGCATACAATTGCTCAGAAATATATACAATTCACGGGCAGTAGTCCAGTCAGTTATGGTCTCGGGATGTGGCAGTTCATAAAAATCCAAGATGGAAGAGGCAACATCAATAAAATGTTTGTCAATCTCCTTATAATTATTAGTAACAAGTCTCTGTAAATGAGGGACAATATCTCTATCAACCAGATGCACATATTGTGATGAACCTAAAAAAAAAAAGGAAGAGAGAATCATAAGTATAAAGTTTCTATAATAATACAATAAGAGGCAGAAGGACCTTGACAGTCACCTGAGTATAAAGCAACCATGTAAAGGATCCAAGGAATGTCTAATTTACTTACAAAATAGTGACAGATGATGTTGCCCCAAAACAAGAGGAATAGGATGATCAGGGATCAACAAAATTCTTAGTCTGGTTATTATCAGTTACAATCGAGCATAATTCTTTCATTCGATTTATCTATCAATTATACTATTTACAGTGATTAATTATAGTTGAATAACAAAGGGGAATAACTTCCCTTACAGCAGAGTAAAATTCCCACGTGATCGTAATAGAGCCCCACCTTAACAGAACCCCCAATTCAGAGCTTGCTCATCATATCTGTGCACTTGTATGAATTAGTTTGTTTGCTAAATACCTAGAAGGTGAGGAGCTTTCAAAGAATTAATGCATTCTCAATATAAGATAGCTCATCATAAATAGAGCCCTGTCCTAACACCAGGGGCGCGTTTTACAAAAGAACTTGCGACTTATGACAAACTTTACACACTGGAATTTTCTCGTTTATTGTAAGCTAGATCATTCACTGCAATGTAAAATAGTGAAAAATAATGCTGAAAATTAAGTCTCAGACACGTTTTAATTTATTCATTTAAAGTTATAACTGTGTGTAAAACAATTTAAAATTTGCGAATTTGTCGTTAGTTGTTTTGTAAAGCAGGCCCCAAAACTCCAACTTGGGGTCATGAATTTTCACAATTTTGGTAGAGGCCTCCTTGTTCATCATTATAAATCATGCACTTCATTTGTCTGCTAAATATACTGTTCCAAAGAATTTATGCACTTTTACTCTATGATCAATAGAACCCCTGACCATGGGTCCATGAATTTCACAATTTTGGTAAAATGTTCATTGCTTATTACAATCATGAAAATAGTTTGATTGCTTCATGTCCAGGAGACTGCAGGACTAATGAAGATTTTTTAAAGATTGCATTTACTTTGATGGTTGTTCTGTTTCAATCTAATTAAAATTAGATGTTGGATCCGCTTGCATACTCGCTACACAAACATCTAAAAACATCCCATAGAGGGTCACATCAGAGGTCAAATTCGGTATCACTCTAGACTTATCGGCTTCAACAAACATTCAATGATTTTGCTAGCGGTGATTTCATTGGTCAATCGAATTTGACCTCTGACGTGACCCTCTACGGGATGTTGTTAGATGTTTGTGTAGCGAGTATGCGAGCGGATCCAACATCTAATTTTAATTAGATTGGTTCTGTTTTGAACATATTTTATGGAATGAATAAGAAAGATTGGAAACAATTAGTTTTTACAAATGACCGGTTCCTCTCCTTAAATATAACAATATGTCATTCAAAATTACACATAGAAATGTAAATTTAACATGTGATATACGTAAAAAAAAAATTCAATAACATAGCAATTTAAAATCTACAAGTTTCATCAATAAATTTGTGGAAAGCACCAAAAAATATTGTTATTAGTTTGTAGAGGCAAATTTATATCACCCCATAATACAAGTTTGTGTCAATTGTGACCAATTCATCATGAATATACTTGTGGTTAAAATGATTATTTTTAGCATTTGGATCTTTTTACAAGCAAAATGATAAATATCTTCGCATTTACCTCATGAACAAAATGGATTATAAATTTGTTTGGATGTTTGTATAGCATTGACCAAAAGAAAAATAAGTCGGCTGATTTCTGACTTGTGTACAGGTACTAAAGTTTTTACAGTATGAATTAATTAAATCTTGCTTCTTCTTTTAATAAATTCCGATGCTTCACAGTATTTGGTACGATGGACTTTTTGAACAAGTATAATTTAGGAACAATAAACTGTTTGGGTACTATATTTTGATACATTTTCATGCTTGCTTGGGAAAATATTACTCAAGTATTCCGGAACATCTCCTTTGTGAATTTTGAACATAGTAGTCATTTTTGCAATATAGCACCCGGAGTTTAAAGTTTTCCAACCAGTTTCCAATTAAAGTATTTCTGTAGATGCAAAAAATTGGGGGTCCTGTTCAAATTCGAGCAGCAGCTAGTTAAGCTTTTTCAAGCTTAATTTCAGCATCTTGTTTAGAGCAGCCATCCTAAACAACAACAGAGGCTTATTCAAGCATGGGTCTAATAAATGTAACTACAATTTTGAAAAAAAAAAATTCTACTCAGTTTTTATTTTAGTTAGTTTAAAAGCCCAAGTTTTTTTATAAGCATTGTTTACAATACCATAAATATAATACAGACCAGCTAAGGTCTTGTTCAAATAATAAACCTAAGTGTCAATGATGGTTTTAACCCAACCCTCAGGCCCTGGGGGATCATAAAATTCACAATTTTTTTGTTCCCCTTTATCAATCGATGCAATGAGCAAAAACTGGAAGAAAATGATTCAGCAGTTCCAGAAGAAGCTGGAAATATTCAAAAGGTTTTGATCAACCACACCAATAAGGTGACCTAATAGTGTGCCAGCAGTGCATTGTTCTCCAACATTATAACTTTCAGATCTAAGAAAGTACTACCCTTCCAAGGATGTCCAATGAACCAATTTTTGCCACAAAAATATGAAATCATTATTACCAACTATTTCTGGATTTTGATACAGGATTTCTGGGATTCCTGGAATGGTATCTCCCAATTTCTGTCGTCGAATTGAGTGGTTATTCCACAAATCCATTATCTCTTTGATATCTTTCTTTAACATTGGAAGATATACATATTGTATGCATAGTCTAAAAAAAATTACATGCATTAAAATTAAGCAATACATTTTTAAAATGAGTTTGTTAACTATTTCGTAGAAAAGTATGGGCCATCAGTTTTTCCTTACATCTGCTAGTGGATGCAACTTGAGGTTCTGTAACATTTTTGTCACACTACTGTATTTTCGATATTTCTAATGTATCGTTCAAGTGCATGTTCATGCAAAAGAAAATTTAAGGAGGTACCTATTAATCATGCCATTCAATTACTCAAAGGGAGGAAAGAAGTCCATACCCTCTCAAATCAATAATTCATGGCATATAACAAGTGTTACACATAAAATTTAATGGTTTATAAAATATCTGTAAATAATTTGAAATTTGCCCAGTGGTTCTTGAGAAGAAGTAAAAAATGTGAAAAGTTTACAGATAAACAGACAGAGGAATGCTAAATAAAATGTGATCAGAACAGGTCACTTGAGCTTTCAGCTCAGGTGAGCTAAAATACATGGCCTTCCTTTCACTGCACATGAATTCTGTCAAATTTTACAATGATGATGTCATGTTATGATGCTGACAAGTGCATTGTGATCAATGCATTTACATGTACACATATACTTGTTTACGCCTTGCTGTCCGATATCATCTAGCGACAAACCTAAATGCTTGAGGTCAATTTGGATGGTTTCCAACACTCTTAAACAGTTTAAATGCTAATTAATATATTTTTACCATTTCAAGGTATTTTTATTTTTGCACAATGTCACAGTTAAAATTTTTCATATAAATTAGGCCCAACCTTCTTTCTGTAGTTTTAACGGTGATGCATGACACTGACTAAATTTTTCTATAATATTATATTCTCAACAGATTACAACATAATATTACTTGTACCTGACAAGCGTTTTTGAAACACTCAATGCCCTGACTGTGGATTTCTGGGAGTATCAAACCCTATAGACTTATCATTTCTCAGATTAAGATAACAAACTGTTATTGACCTTGCACCCTGATTAGAGGCCAAATACTATACTAGTGTGGGACTCATCCATTTAGTATTTATATTCAGTAAAGAATAGTCTCTATATTCTATTTGTAGAGAAACAGTCGATTTCATATATGATATATACTTTCATTTATATTGAGGTACCTTAGCAAACTAATCTTTAACTCCTGAAACTCCGCCTATTATTATAGTTTGAAATTGATGGTGAAGGTTAATGTTACGCACAAACTCAATTATATTGAAATGTCTTTGCACTGTTTTTAATTCATCCAAATTTATTTTCTTACAAATACTAGTACATAAGAATAAAATGTTACAGCATTTTAACTTACACATGTAACTGAACTTAAAGTACTATACAGGTACTTACATTTGTAATTGATCCCCTGTCTTCAACAGGTCTTCATATACCAATCCCTTTTAACAAAATTATTTCCATGTGTTGAAATAACTAACAGTAGATGGATATTAATTCATATAATAAATTATCATTAAAAAAAGTAACAAGATGTGTTTGTAAAACACAAATGCCCCTGATAATGGCCAATTCCGAAGATGGCCAAGGTCACAAGGACAGATATCTTGGTACCAGAAGAAAGATCTTGTTACAAGAAATGCTTATGTGCAATATGAAAGCTCTAATATTCACCATTTAGAAGTTATGACCAATGTCAAATTCTTTTTAAAGTAGGTCAAATGTCAAGGACAAAAGGTTTAGTACCAACAAAAAGGTCTTGTCACAAGGAATACTCATGTGAAATATCAAAGCTCTATCACTTATTGTTCAAAAGTTATTAGCAAGATTAAAGTTTCCAAAAAGTAGGTCAAACTCCAAGGTCACAGGGTAAAAAATGTTGGTACCCACGGAAAGGTCTTGTCACAAGGAACACTCATGTGAAATATCAAAGCTCTAGCACTTACTGTTCAAAAGTTATTAGCAAGGTTAAAGTTTCAGACAGAATTACAGACAAAAACAATATGCCCGCCCCCCCCCCCCCGATCTTCAATCTCGGGGAATAAAAAGTAAAATAGATGAATGAATAAATGTAGGTCACAATGTATAACAGTACAATCACAATGTAATTGCTTTATACCTTGAAATGATGTATCCAAAAATCTGCTTTCATTTGTCTCAGTAGACCCCAGAATCTCTCAATTCTCTACAATGAATTTATACATATCAGTGAAACACAAGTTTTGCAAATAAACTAAATCAATAGTGTTACCTTATATACTCGCCTATAGGTTGGTTCTCCTGTAAGTCGGTTGTATATTGTGTAGGCTATTTTGGAAGGATATGCCATTGAACAGCTTATAAGTCGGTATAATTTTTTTTAAAGAATCAGTTGACAATTTGAGATCAATGCTCTAATGTTTTCACCTCTGTTTCAAATAATATTTTGTGAAATGAACGGATGAATAAAATCATTAAAATATGTAAATACTTGTACTTTATGCATATAATCCTAGAATACGTCAATGATATAATATTTCCAGTCAATGTTAATCATGGTAATCGTTGGAGTACGGAGTTGTTAAAAAACTACTATACATCACGGTGTCCGGAAAAATGCTAATCTTTAAAGGATTCGCCTATTAGTCGGATGTAGAGTTTTGGACCAATTTTTATCTCCCAAAAATCTTACCTATGTATATACGGTAAGTGATATCATTAACTATTAAGCAAATATACTTAATATTGAATGAACCTCATACATTAAATCAATGCCATACTCACCTGATTTGAGGTGGAGCTTCCCAGAGTTACTGCATTACGATTTCTTTTGAGAAAAGCATGAAAAGTGGAAATAATTCCATTTTCAGTGCCTGGATCAGCTCTTAATTTTTGAGGACAACCTTTTAATACAAGAATAAAATTCATACAGATTATCCTTCTTCATAAAGAAGTAATATCATTTTTATAAGATTTTTTCAATGAAAGGAATTTTAAACCAAGATTTGATTTTGTATTATTTTTCACTATAATTATATTAGATATCCGAGGTAAAATTCTTAAAGAATAAATGGTTGAGACTTTCAAATCACTTTGACATATCCATGGTATTCGAGATATGGTACATGTATTTGAGATAGTGGTGTCAAAAGTGATGATTTTTTAATAACGGTTTACTCGCTTACTTTTCCGATTGAGTACCCAGTTACTTGGATGGTTTTCAGTTTGCCTTTTAACATTGAGTAGTGAATAGTTACTGTAATACAAGTATTATGTAGTCTTCACAATTTCTGTACAATCATGTATTTATTCTATCATTTCTGATACTGGTACAAAGAAATTTGTTTTGGGGATATATCAATCGAACAAAAAAAATTTTTTTTTCTTCAAAAAATACACATTTTAATGGTTGGCTATTTTGCATGTTTATTTATTCTACGTCATATATTTTAGACTTTGAGGATTTAAAATCCACCATTCTATTAAACTTTTTCCTGTTTTTAAGGTCTGGGACAGCAACTTGTTATCCTGTAATGCTGTCAAGCACTGGTTTAAAAATGAGGTAATTATTAACTCGATCTTTAAAACTAGTATAAAATAAACTGAAGAACCAATCAAAGCAAACCAATTTAATTTGGGATGTAGAAGTTCAAGACTAAACGTAAAATGAAATTCGTTAGGTTGCATTTAAAAGCAAAACATGCATGTTTATAAGTAAACTTCTTTAAAAGTTATTTACTATGTAAAATGTTTATACATCTGAGTAACTGAGTATCAGTTTTAATAACCGATACTCACATTGTTTGTCGGTTAACCAGTTGACAACACAAATATATACAGTGGCGTCTGTTTAATACAGACGCCAATAATCCGGATTCCCCACTTTCGCAACGAACATTGTAACAGCACATAATTCACTTTTATATCTACCAATTATATGAAAGGAATGCTTCAGCCATCTAGATACTTTATTATTGTGGATAATTTGCTTGGCAACACAAGCATCTAGATTAAATGTAATGCATATAGATATATAATGCAGCGAGAATGGTGAATATTGCATTTACCTTTCAGATCATGTACAGCATTCAAATAATGTTCAGCAATAACCTCAGGTCTCTTGTTTGTTATATCTGCCTCAAGCCATATTAACCTCCGAGAAAATCTATTGAAATAAAAATATAGAATTTTCAAAGTACATATTAAATGTATTTCTTCAGTGAAAATAAGAAATATTAAATAAGGTAAATGTATCAACTATCAACTGCATAATAGGGTCAAAATGCTGGAATTAGACATGCATAATGATAGTTTTACCAGGTACATTTACATTGAAAGGGTGTGTGAAATTAAATCTGCCTTCGTGGCAACTAAAAATTGGAAACCTACCAGGGAGGGAGAAGTAATTAAAGAAAATTCATACAAATGAGATAAATTTGTTCAATAAATGGAATCAAAATATTTTGAATTTTTGAGTAGCATGTAGGTTTATTGTCAAGTATTATTCTGAATATATCTGTCAGTTAATATTATACCTCAGAGAGTATTCCAAATACATATTTTCATAAAGGGCCCCAAATACTGCATTTCAATAAATTCCAATGGAATTGAAGTGTTCAGTTGCTAAGAGTAAATGCATACCAAAAGAACTTTTCATTATTATAAATTAGATTTCTTTGTTTTTCAAAAAAAAAAAAAATATCCAAAATTTACCTACAGGTAAGGTGACGATAAACTTAAAACAACTTCCAAGGTTAATCTAATCCATTCCAAGAAATCCAAATTAGTATAAATTTTTATTGAAGTTTAGGGAATATTTATTATTTTCTCACTTTGAAGTTCAAGCTATAATTAAACATTCCCTAAATATTCTGATTCTACTCCTTAACTAGAGGCACTGTGAGCACTGAGCTCACAAAATGATACCCCCACCCACCCCCAATACACAAATATAAATTAGAAAGTCCATTTTTTCTCCAACGGAAAGCCAAAATATCTGTCCGATCAAAACGTAAAATAGGAGATGGGTACTCCCAATGTTTTACAAAAAAAAATGAAAGTTTCCTTGTTTTGCTATGGGAAACTTCAAATGTCTTCCAATCGAAACAAAAAATGGGAGGTACACCATCTAAAAAGGATTCTGTGAAAGTCTCATTTAATTTTATCAGTGATGGTGGCAGATAACAGATAGGTACTCCCAAGTGTTACAGACAGAAAGACGTACACCCCATCACAATATACCCCTATTTTTCATGCAAGGCCAAAGGGGTATAAAATGAAAACTTACCCATCAATACAGCCATGAATACTAATTCCATATGGCTTAAGTTTGTCATATCCATCTGTAATGCAAAATAAAATTAAATGAACATTTGCATGAGCACTTATTATACTTTGCCCCATGCATAGTATTATTAACTAAAGTCATCACTTTGTGCATAATATTTCTGTACAGTTAGTACCAGGTCCATTTGTATATGGATCAACAGCAGTATATGGGAATTTAAGGAAGCTCTATAAAGACAACTGAGAATACTATTAGAAAAAATATGTTTGCTTATTGATAACATGCTAATGAAAAATAAGGGTGTAATGATATTCTAATTCATATCTTAGTATATCATGACACATAATGATACTGGGACTGTATCAGGATATGTATCACGGTGTTTCAATTTTAAAATTTCCAAAATTTATTGTATATTTTGCAGTTTCTGTTCTGAAATGAGAAATTCTTTGTCATAATTTGAAAGGATAAGGTGTAGATTATTTCTTCAATTCACAAATACATTATAAAACATGTAATAGGCTCTGAACACGATAAAACAGTAAACTTAATTAAAGAAAATCACCTTTAAGTTTACAAACAAAAAACATAAATTACTTAAATTGTAACACATTGTGAAACACAGGTACATGTACAGAGAGTACAATTTTGGAAAGTGGTAAGTTTTCTGTGTATTGCAATATACTGGTACATCTTTACAAACTTATCTAGCAAGCATGCAATTTTTGGGATTTGATGGGGAAAAGTGTACATTTAAGGTCAGTCAGGTAACCACAAAATATATTTTTTCTTGGACCTTAAGACATTTGAGGGACTTTGAGAAAATTGTATCATATGAAGGTGTAATTTTCAATTTTGGGAACTTGCCATATCTTTTCTGAACAATTGTTCAAGAGCATTGAAATATCAATGTATAGTATAAATCAGTTTTATTGACAATCTATACAATAGTGTTTAATTTTCTTTATTCTATTTAACAACAAAAGGAAAACCAATTTAACAGCATAAAACTACAGTGGAATTAGAACTATTAAGTGAGCAGTGTTTAGAGCTTTCAGAACATTAAAAAAGTTGCTGTCATTTTGGAAAGGGATCTACCTATATCTGTGATTTTTTGTTGCTTGTTATCAATAATGTAATGATGTAATAGTACACATTAGGAGAGAATTATCATGTCACACTCTGATAATCTCTGAAAATAAAGACAATTGAAATTGATGAACCTTTTCTCTGAAAACATGTCAAACTTTATCTAATATATTACTCAAATTGTGGTACTGTGTAGTAACCTTCATGTGGAAAAGATTATAAATAAATTCAATTATACTGAAAAATATCTTTCAAATTAGTAAATATTACAGTGTCTTATAGTAAAAGCAATTTTATTGAAAATGTGACATGTCACCTGACAAGACTGATACAACTACTTGTTTCTATTTTGTTTTAAAACTAATTTGTTATTCAAGAATTTTAACTTTCTTAGAAGGCTACCGAAGCAATATCAAAAAATTCTAAACAAGCTCATGTTCATATTCAAACCCTTATCAGTATAGCAACACAATTTTTCTTCATATTACTAAAAACTAAATAAACTCAAGATCCTTATCCCCCCAGCTACAAAATTAATAACAGCATGTTAGACTTACCCAAATGCCATACAAAATTTGGACCCTGAAAATATAATTAATCCTATTTGAACATGATTTTCCCCTCCAGTAAATTTATTAATTAATCTTATTAGTGACTTCCACACAGTGGTCAATGCATGATTCAGGATCATAATATCTAAATAAGAAAAATTGAATGTGAACATCCACAATACCATGTTTACAGACATTGACCTCTATTTGTTATCATAAACATGGCGGATGTGGCTGGTCAACAGAGGATGCCCACTCACTCCTTTTAGGCACCTGATCCCATCTCTGGAATTTCCAGGGGTCTATGCTTCAGACCCTCTTCACAGATTTGTATTGTTTGCAGTTTTTTGTTTTTTTTTGATCGATCACTGTTCGTTATCTTCACCTTTTTCATTCCAAAGAGTTTAAATAAATTAGAACGATCCATTTATTTCACCTTCATACCTTACTGAAGTACTGTCTCCTTCTCAGCCTTCTCTGTTTTCTCCTTTTTACACCATCTTCATCTAAAATCCTCACAATTTCTCTTGAAATACATCTGTTTTATGTAAGAAAACATCACTCTTACAAACCACAGTAATCAAAAACAGTATATGTTCACATGAATTTTCAATTTTTGGGGCATAAAAACCATCCTAATCCATGTTTTACATTTTGTAGTTCTAAAGGTCAATATATCAAATATATACCTTGTGATATTCAAATGATATTTCATTTTCAAAGTCCTTCTCAAGTTTTCAGATCCAGAACATCCATTCTGTACTTCTGTCTAACATTATAATTGCCTTGTCAGAGCAAATGTTTCATTTTAATAAACTAAGCTCATTTTTTTTTTAAATATTAAACTACTAACAGATGTAATGTAACTTTATAAAATTAATTTTTAAAAAATCAGCAATAGCTTGTATCAATGTTAGTATTTTTCCTTTATTACCTGTGCAGTTCTAAAAAGTACGTCTAAATTGATGTCTACATGTCTCCGCCGTAATCCTAACCTGGGAATTATCCTCCTCTTCAGACAATTGTAACTATAACATTATATGCTCAAATAATAAGTACATTGTACAAACCGGTGCTTCAACATTTTTCTAAATAAACAGTACACAATTTGAATCATAATAAATATTTATCAAGTTAAGGTAGAACAGATGATTCATTTCACTTGTATCATGGTACAAAAATAGAATTTTATATCACTGATAGCCCTATTGATGATAATGATGGAGAAAACAGACATCAGAATAAGCCAGTCTACACAGATGTATACATTTAACCCTCACAAAGTCTACAAAGTTGTCAAATCCTTTCAATTTTTTTTTCAATTCACTAGAGTTTTTAAACGATCATAATAAATATAGTACCTTATATTACAATTAAATCTTCTTTGGATCAAATAATGTATGAGTCTGTAGCTAAAACCTTTGAAGAAATAATCTTTGATCTTTTCAATCATATCTGAAAAGCACAGAAATACCCTTAAGGCTATAGAAAAAATTCTTCATTTTAAGAAAAGCATTCCTTCTTACTTAGAGCTCTCTATATTCAAATTCCAACTAAAGATTACATTACAAATTCTTCTTGGAGTATCAACAATAGATCAGGAAATATAACATGAGTGGACTTATCTCAGCAGAATAAAGTATAAAATTACTGGGAATTTATAATGATATATCTCTTCTGAATTTTTTTTATAACTGAAATACCCCTTCTTGCAATTTCTTTAGTGCAGATTCAGAACACCTACCACCATTAGTGTTCATAAATCCTAAACATCAAAGTAAAAATTTGCCATGGCAGAACTTCAAATTATCCTTTTAAAAATATAACATCTTTTAATACTAGATCATGATCTTATCAAAATTAAAGGCAAAACAATGACTGGTACTAGTACCAGTAGTTGATTCTCTTGAGCAACTCTGAAATGGTGCCTGGTTGTAGATTAAGATATCACATCTCATCACCAATGGTCCAACATAGAGCCTACTATGACATTATGCACACAAAGTAGTTTTATCTACCATTCTACTTAATAATAGCAAACAACAAAACATAAAATAGTAATTCCAATCCCCATTTAAGGTGGAGGTATTCACAGGGTTGGGCGGTTAAAACCGCCCTCGGTTTTAATCAGCGGTTTTAACCATCCCGGTCAATACTCCCCAAGTGGTCAATACTGGTCAATTGAGATTTAAACTGTCCATTTTCCTATTTTTGTATATTTTTTGCAAAGATAAATTAAGCCTTTTCATTATGATATATGGATCAATTGGTTATCAATAATTTTCATTAGGTAATTAGATGTAATTTCATAAGTTTAATATATTTGGTTTGCTGAAACTGTGATCATAATATCTTTATAACTATAAAAGAGGGTCACATATAGCACAACTAGACAATATGATCTGCTTATACATGTACCTGGACAGATTAAGAATAACAGGTAGCTGGACATTAAATAAACACAGTGATGTAATATGAATTGGGTGACAGATGCTGTAGATAAACAATGTGTTGCAATGTACAGAGCAGGAGATGTACCTGAGTACAGGAAACAGAGTTGACAAGTGTTAATTAGCATACTCCTGGACCAGAGGGGACCACTGAAACATTTAAAATAACCAACAACACAGACTATAATGACCAAACAATTTTCAATCAACCAGTATTGACCACCATTGACCAGTATTGACCAGTTTTAACCAGTATTGACCACCGGCCCGGTCAATACTCATATTGACCACTTTTTTGCCAACCCTTCAACTTCAAGCATATCTATCTTCTTCCTCCCTTACTAATTGAAAATTACCTTATTCAGCCATTGTTTGAATGATAAAAATTGGGAATGTGAGCTGGTTTTGGATCAGGAAATCAAGCGTCTCGATGATTAAGCGAGCGATTTGCATTCTCCTCTCTGCGCAACATAGGGAAAAAACTAGAGTGAGAGTTACGGAGTACAATCAAACCTTGTTATCTCAAACTCTGTGAGAATGAGAAATAACATACAAGGATTTGAGATATTGAGGGTAAACTACTTAAAGAATCAGTTCTTGAGACTTCCAAATCGTTTAGAAATACCCATGGTATTCCAGACATCGGTGTTTGATATACCGAAGTTCAACTGTATTAGCTAGACAAAATAAACTACTAGCTAAATCCTTTTTTAACCATTTAACTTCATTTTATGACATAGAGATTGTAATATAACTATTAACTAGGCATTTACCCTAAGTAGAGATTTTGAAAAGGAGGAACGTGTTATTTTTTAAAAGCCCATTGCTACAATCATTGTCACCTGGTCATGGAATGAGAAAATATTTTTTACTCCTCAAATATTAGTCTATGGGAAGAAAGCATAGTTAGAAAATTACCTTTCTCACAACCCTTCAATACTTAATCATTGTACAGTAATATTTACTAAATATTGTTCATTGAAACTGAAGCAATTTTTTGCCATTGGTGTAACATGAGGTTAAAGATTATGATACTTTATCAAATTATCAGGAACTGAAGTTCTCTGATTGGTCCAGACTCTCTTTCCAAATGGGTGTACCTCAGAGTGAGTTCAATTCAAATGAAGTTACAGGAGGTTTATTTGAGTTTCCCCTCTTAACAAACTGTAGATTTGCTTACAATTTTATCAACCAATCAAATTGCAAATTTTAACGGATGTGTCGTTGTGAACATAAACAATGGCAAACGCCAAGTATCAAAGAGACAAAACACCTTTATTACTTATTGGTGGAGTATTTATTGTTTTATAATACTCTTTTCCACTTTTAAAAACAGTTTTGATTCAGAAACTGTTTACATATACCCGGTTATTATGGTGGTTTTTTTTACACATCTTATTTTGTGTTTATATTTGCTGGAGGCAGGAACTATATGGTGTCAAAAATGTTGTCAAATTCATGATTATTCAATAAAACGTTTATTGACTTTTGAATTCAGTCTACTCTGTCCTGGTCAACCAATACCTGACTAGGTCCAAATGGTTATGAGAAGACCTCATTAAAAATCAATAATTGTATAATGTGATCAAGCAACTCCGAATAGGAGAGAGCAATATGCAGTTAAATACAACAAAATTAAGGTATTCTACAGTAGATCTACAAATCAATTTAACTTTCCTAAACATTTATCACTATAGAGCATTACAGACGAAAAGGGGGGGGGGTATTATTTGGTGAACAGAAAAGTTATTTTTCTTCCATTTAACATGATTGCATTTCAATTTACTGTCAGGGTGGTGGAGGGGGGTGAATTTCAATGAACATTTTCATAGTAAAGTAACAGTTAAACTTCATGTTTAAAAAATAAAAAATAGGAGGGTCCCCTCCCCCAATACTATGTGCCTGGGACTGTACAATTTAATTACATCTTAAAAATATCATTATTGTGTCTCCATAATATACTATATAGATCTACAGAGACAATTGTACCGAGATGATGTTTGGCACCCCCCCCCCCCTTTCTTCGACCCCACCTAAAGCTACTGGATGACTGCGACAGTCTGAATACCCTTGCCTTATTTTATTTTGAGGACAACATGCTACTACTACTTGCGACTAAGTTGTGTCACTTATACTTCTATCAGTGATCCCACTGATGGGGTCATAATGATACGCATATCTATCGGAGCATGTTCAAGCTACAAATGAATAAATGGGGCTAAGTACAATGGCTTGAACGCTCTTTCAAGAGGAAGATGCTGGTAACATCAGTTGTACCAGGGAATTTAAAATGAATTCATTAAAACCCACTGACAATGATTTCAGAATACCTGTAGTAGCTGTACCTGACCCTAATGACCATAGTCTGAGGATATAGCCAATGTTAAGCTGTTTAGAGCTCCTAACAGATGAGGTACCTGACCTTTGCACATAATCACGTACATATGTGTATTATTGTAGCCTTACCTCTATCCATAAATCAATAGGTTGAATAACAGTTACATGTAGGTCTATCAGTATAATCAGTATTCATACGTACCGCTTACGTCACGTGTTAATCTCTCTCAATGGGGTGCTTCTTTTCGTCACGCTTCAAATAATATCTGCCTTCACGCTTCAAATAATATCTGCCTTCATGCTTCATATAATATCTGCCAATCTGAAGTCGGAGATTATTATTGTGAATCCGAGTCAGACAAACGTTTTCTGTTTCAAGCGTCCAAATAATATATAATCTTGTCTTTTTGGCTGGTCCAGAATTATTATTGTCAGTACAGATTATATTTTGTAGCGTTCAAATAAAAAAAAGATAATTATTGTTGGCGATGTTCAGTAATTATTATTGTAGTGGAAATATTATATTTATAAAGATAAAGTGTGACTTTAAATCGGGTCAGTTTTTATTATTATTGCGGCAGTATTTATAATTATAATAATGTCATAAATAAAGAATATTTTTCTTTTGGGGATGAAATTATAATTTGGTGTCTGAGATTCGGGACAGATTATTATTATCGCTGCGATATAATAATAATATCGGCAAATAGGGGGAAATTTTTATTTTTGGAAGAGATTATAATTTTGGTATTTTATATAGGGAAAAATAATAATAATGTGGGGGTACCCTACGGCTTTCCATAGGTGGTGCCTGATTCTGGAAGTACCTCAAGACTTTTCTGGATTTTTTGTGTTTTATACTCAAGATTGCACTTCTTTACATGTTCCTGGACAACTTGTTTGATTTTCTGCCTCTGACTGCATTCAAAGTCATTTCTCTTCAATGACATTGATCGGGGTCCTGTACACAGTCCCATATAAGAAAGTACTTTAATGCCCTGAAAACATGAATATCTACTAGAATATCATCAGCTCAAAATTCAAAGTTAAGGTAGCTCACTACACTAATTATAAAGCTTATACTCTGTATGACACCACGTCACAAGATAGCGATTTTAAATGTTTTGTGAAATTATTTGTATTAATCGATTTATTTGCCTATCATCAAAGCTCAGTGGTTAAAGCATTGGGTTGGTGAACCGCAAATCTCGAGTTCAAATCCCTCAATGTCTTTTATTTATACGTGTTGAAATAATTTTTTTCAAAATCATGTTCTTATCAAAATTTGTATATTTTTTGCCTTTTTGTTATATATTTTTATTGCATATCATCATATCTTTTATAATTGAATCAATTCTTATTGATTTGAGAAACTATGTTTGGGTGTAGTCACTGTAGTGAGCCACTTTAAAATATTGATAGTCATATATTTTGCTTTGCATGAATGATTTCAATTCATTATTCTAATTGATACATAATACAGTCTGTATTACATGTTTAGTGAAATCATGTTGTAAACTGTATTCTAAATACTTTTACTTTACAATCTAATTCAGCTGCGTTAAACCATACAACGTTGAATTATTTATATTCATACCTCGTCGGTTGCTCCTCCGTGATCAAGTATTTGACTAACAACATGATGGAAAGCAGACATATGTATATTTCTATTCTTTAGAATTATTGCTGCAGCCACTGCATGTCTGTTTTGATTTGTGCGATTCTTCACACTTGTCAAGGTTTCTAGTAGAAGTGGGGCATACATTTGAAGTTCTTCTATGATTCTTTTGAACGAAAATGATTCCAAATTCTTAGGGGAAGTGTTACGAAGCACAGATTTACTTTTGACTTGACAAAGTTTTTTGCACTCATCATCGAGTTCTTTCAGAACACATTTCTGCAAACCACACTTTAATGAATCAATGGAGTATAATTTCCGTGCAAGACCTTTTGCTTGGTCTCCCCTCACAATTGATTTCACAACAGATTGCCATACTCCATTCTTAATTATTCGTGTTAGGACTTTATGGTCTTGTCTCCCTCTAAAAGATACCTAATAAATACAAATCTGACATCAGTACAGCCTCCAGTAACATACATGCATAGTAGCATACAAAAGAGTAGTTTCCTTTATAAATTTATTCAATTTGTAAACCATTTTACAACAAGGGAATGCAGTCTCTGATTTAAAATGTGTTCTATGACCACTGTTTACATCTACCACGTGTTCAGAATGAGAACCGCATTTTGATTGGCTCCAGTGTATGACTTGGACCCAATGAAATGCGGACTCCTGAGCCCGAAAATTAAATAACTACAGTCGTCAAGGGTTTGTGTGGAGAGTAGGTAATCACAAAACCTTGACTTGTTGAGGATGAGGTCAGTAAGGTAGTAACATCTGCCTTTTTCAGACTGAGGGATTTCAAAATGCTCCATGGAATGGTGAGGTGTTTTATTCACAGTCTTATTAACACAACCATATCGTCAATGTCGGGTGTAAGAAGAGGTTGTTTTTAATCAAACTGTTTTAATCACTAACTTAAGTAATGCGTTGAGTGTATCTGCGTGGATCCCGCAATTTCTATATTATATTACCATTGCTCCAGTTCGGTGTGTAAAACAGTTTTATGTTGAATTTGCTTAAACAGTTGTAGCATGCATATTTAAACATACATTTCGCTCGCATGAGTACATTTTATACTCTACCGGTAGAAATAAGCCTGCACTGGCTTCTATTCCGATTTTTTAAATACAATGTAGTTACATACGATATGGGTGAAGACACACGAATGTTTTTTTTTTTATCTTGACTTTTCAAAGAAGAGTGTCCTTGAATATAATTGCGCATTTACAAATATAAACAGTTGTTTATTACTGCAACAGATTCTAGTAAATAATTTCAATCGCTTTTGTAACTACAAATATTTTAAGAATGACAAAGACGTTATGTTTTTGTTTCACCTCTATGGATTGTAGTTATTGTTCATCTTGACAATGTTTGGTATTTTTTGGGGGGTGGGTGGGTGGAAAAAGCTATACATATATTGCCTGGTGAGACTGTTATTGTATTTTGTTGTAGTCACGGTTTGTTATGTAACAGTAGTATTTTGTATTTCACACGTTTGCATTTCACGTTTGTATTTTACATTCTCAATTCCAGTACACAGACTTTTCAATTTTAAACAATGTTTGTTTTATCGATTTATGATATACTGTTTAATGTCCCTTTCGATAAGTTTTCACTCATATGGAAATGTCACCATTGCCGATAAAAGGAATGCACAATTTAGGCCATTGTTCGTCGCTTACGGCCTTTGAGCTGAGAAGGATCTTTATTGTGCCACACCTACTGTGACACGGGGCCTCGGTGTTTGCAGTCTCCTCCGATCGAGTATACCATGATACAGTAGATATTTTCTTTGAAGGACAATGAAGAGAAAAGCATAAATGAAAAATATCCTAATAACTTTTTATGCAGATGTTCGGATTTTGCAATACCTTAATTGTAAACTCATGATTTGCATATCCTCCATATGAGCCTTGCACACCTGTAGGGTAATCTGTTTTCTTATTGATCGATATCCCAGCTATCATGTTGCTCCCTTTGTCGTCATGTTGGCAACTCCAAATTGTTTGGATATAACCACTAATATTTCATCTCTTCATCCTGATATTACATACAAGTATTTTGTGTTTTTATAACTGAAATCATATTATTATAATATTGTTTGTTCGTTTGCTGCTCGGATTTTTCATTGATGTCTTTCTCATGTCGGCATTTCATGCTCCAGTAAGTACATGTATTTTCTGCTCTGATTCTTAAATGGGGTAGGTAGATGCTTATGTAGTTGGATAATGAAGTAAGGGAATACGAAAACCTGTGTAACATAGGTAAGCATATTACAATAGATGTTGCCAGTTTTATTTCACATTTCCCTGTCTCTTTGGGAAATTTAGTGATCCTGAGAAATGATATTTTTAAACTTTGTAATACATGTGTAGATCACTTAAATCGACTTTTATTGAGTGACAGTTCACATTCATAAACTTATGGTGGAATACGTTCAATGATATGTTTATTAAAGCTCAAAGCTCAAGTGAACTTTTCTGATCACCAATTGTATGGCTGTCCGTCTATACGTCTTTCTGTTTATTCACAGCATACTAAGTGAGTCATTTATGAGTGTTTGTGGGGTTAGAATGACTATGTGGGGGTAATCTCACAAGATGTTAAATTCTGTGTGTTTAGAATAACTTACAAGTTTTTAAAAAACGTCATTGACACCACGTTGTCCGTGGAAAAAATCTTTAAAAATCATTCGGACAAGCTAACGCGTTTTTCACGTGACACACATGTGCAAAAAAGAGAATTGGGCTTTATCCGTCATTGTTGTGGATGGACTCAGTCAGCCTGTGCTGAGGTTGGAACATTTCCATTGTAAACAGTGATTTTTATAGGTGTACAATCTTTTATGAAAAACCCTGTGGCAGTAGTTATCTTAACCAAGAACTCCTGAATCTGTTCATTCTAAGTGGCCGTCACTGTGTCATTTTGTAGTTTAGGTTTAATACAGTATCAACACCAATTCTATAGAAATCGGTCAATATTCTTTTTATCATCAGTGGTTTCTCTATTTCTACATAGTGGGAAGAATTAAATTTGTCACCATGCTTACGAACTTTACTAATAAGTTTCACATCTTTATCTATTTACTTTTTTACTATTTTGATAACATTGCTGATTCCTATCATCATGCAAGTGTTGAAGGGTCTTACTTTCGTCAAGTAAGGAAAGGCTGTCGCCTTGTCAAAGAGCTACCATATTAAGAAAAGGGGAAACGTGAAAAATGTGAAGATGATATACCAGAGATTCAGTCTGTGAATAAGAATCGTGGCCTGCTCTAAATTTTGTATTCTTTCTATGCGTTATAAGATTGATCACTATTATTTTCACCTATTCATGTAAAACGAGTAAACATGTTTTCAGTTAGAAATAAAATGTGGCTATTATGTTGTGGATAGATGGAGCTCAGAATCTGGTGAAGTGTTAGCTCATATTCATCCTGGCGATGTGAGTGCGTCTATACCTTGCGGGTCAAAGGCTTCAGTCAGTGAATCCAGAATTGTTCCCTTTGCTAGTTCAAGGTACATGTATCTAACCAATTTGGGTCATGATCAATAACCACTATTGCCATGTCCTTCTACCGGTGATTACTGTCATTGTAATGTGTAGCAACTGGCAAATCCTTCTTGGTTTTGACAGAGGACCGGTGGTTGTTGACCCGTTTGCGAAGGTCTGTTGTTTCGTTTACATATTTTTTTCTGGCAGACATCGCAAATGATAATATAAATGCAAGAATTAGTTTTACAGAAATTATTTCCCATTTTTTTGTAATTGCGACCCGTAACGTGACTGCTAAACTTGTCAGTGTCTGCTCTAGACTTGCATACTTGACATCCAGGACTGGGTTGCTCAAAACCTTGGTTAAGCTTAAATCCCTTGTCCACCGTTTTTAACATTAACTTTTAGCCAATGGTTAGATTATGTTGCTCAAAAGTTAACCAGTGGTTAAATTGCCTAACCAATGGTTAAATATTGACCAAAGTTAACCAATCTGCAGAGATGGGTTAAGTCATTTAACCAGTGGTTAAACATGACTGCTTGCTTGCTTTTTGATGTAAACATGGGCAAATAACACAAGAAACGGAGTTTGGAGACATTTTAATCATTATTTCACTGAAATAGAGTAAATAGAATTCAAAATTTTCTAAAGAATCAGTCAGGTATATCACAGATCTCGTAGAGCCCCAGCTGTGCTGTCTCACCATGATTTCATTGTAAGATATTGTTTGGTTTCTTACAACATTAAGAAAAGCTATAATCATGTTGACAAGTGGAGTTGAGAATTTCAAGTCATTGTCTAAGTTAAAGTAAACCTTAAAGAAATAATACGAGAAAGAATGTAATAATTATTAATCCTGTCACAATCCTCTGGGATAATTTTTACTTCTGTGAAATTAAAAAAAAAAACTCAACCTCCCAAAAATAAAAAAAACAACCGAACAACAACAACAACCCCATCCCCGAAAAATTCTCGAGAGAGACGTCAAACAAGATACAATCAATCATTATCAATCAATCGAGATTGAATCAATTGTATGTATTTAATTGCTGTTATAAAACTTAGAAATTCATTTCAAAATTAAGGATTATCTCCCTCATGCATAGCTCTTATCCTTGGACGAATTTGGCTCCACTTTTTGGCACGCTGTTTTTGGCTATATTTAGCTCTAAAACTTCATAGTTATTTCGGATTTCAAAGATTTCGGTTGAGCATCACTGAAGAGACATTATTTGTCGAAATGCGCATCTGGTGCATCAAAATTGGTACCATATAAGTTTTACATGAGAACCCTACAGGAGCGAATTCATAGATTACAGTGACCTTCACATTGTGAGTAGGTCTAAGAACAGTTCGACTTGCTGGGTGCTTTTTTTTTTAGCTATATTCCAACATTATCATGTACGTGTGCAGATTATCTTAATTATGCCTACTTTATGTAATACCTTCACCGAAAAATCGTTGGATTAAAAGTTACAATTGCGTGTTAGGTGTACCAGAGGGAAAAAAATAGAAGCCAATTTGCAGACGAACTACTCAACTTGTGAATTTCCTTTGATTGAAACGTATTTTAATTCTCAGTATTTGTATTAGGAAAAGTGCAGTTTTAGTTTATTTAGTTTAACTCAACTGTATGACAAACGGGATGATTTCATCTTCTCCATCGTCACCTTCCCACATTTATGTAGCAATATTCCATTATCACCTGCATATGGTGTTTATATATCTCAACTGATTCGATATGCAAGAGCTTGTTCTGGGTATAGTCAGTTTTTAAATCGAGGTAAGCTACTGACAAACAAGTTGATGGTACAGGGATTTCAACAGTCTCGATTGAAGTCAGCATTTCGCAAATTCTATGTTCGTTATAACGATCTAGTTCGTCAATACAACCTATCATTGGGTCAAATGCTGTCTGACGTGTTTCATACCGATTGTTAAGCTGATTTGACTGCGGATAACTCCGTTTACCTGATCAGGACATGGGGCTCACGGCGGGTGTGACCGGTCAACAGGGGATGCTTACTCCTCCTAGGCACCTGATCCCACCTCTGATGTGTCCAGGGGTCCGTGTTTGCCCAACTATCTATTTTGTATTGCTTGTAGGAGTTATGAGATTGATCACTGTTCGTTATCTTCACCTTGCATGATACAATAAAGTAGGTCTACCGTGAATAGCGAGGCCTCCATTCTCAACTCCTCCTGAAATCCCGATGAATTAAAGCCACTGATTCCCGGTAGATCTAAATAATTTTCTATGAGACAGGATCGAATGACAAAGGAGGTGGACCCCCTCCAGTCTATAATCAGTGAGTTTTCTGCATATTTTCTTCTCCTTTTGCTTTCGAATAAGTCTTCCTGTACATCTCTTTCACATTCTCAACCAACGTTTTGAGCAACCCAGTCCTGAGGTCTCAGCAGGTTTTCAACCATTCATTGGGTAAAGGGTTATCCAGTCTAGTCCTTAATACCATGTCATCCAGGTGTTTGAGGTGTCAGAAGGATGCTGGACGAACTAAGTTTGTTAATCAGTGTAAACGTCATTTCGCAGCAGGTGACATTTTTTCATTATTATTATTACTGTGAACTAAGAATGAAAATCATAATAAAACAATAGAAAATAAAGATATTTTCGAAAGATTATTAAATGATGAACAAAAGAAATAATGGGAAAAAAATAAAAAAGAATCAAAAAAGAATTTTAAAAATATTATTTTAAAAACATGAATAAAAAGAACAAAAAAGTAAAAATAAAAAAATATGTAGCCCAACTCAAGAAGTAGAAACTAAACAGGCAAATAAACATAAGGTGTCCAGTGCAGGGTAGAAGGTTAAACTAAAATGTTATAACATTTCAGAAAAACTGATGAATGAGATGCAGGGTAGAAGGTTAAACTAAAATGTTACAGCATCTCAGAAAAACTGATGAATGAGATGCAGGGTAGAAGGTCAAACTAAAATGTTACAGTATCTCAAAAAAACTGATGAATGAGCAGGGTAGAAGGTTAAGCTAAAATGTTACAGCATCTCAGAAAAACTGATGAATGAGATGCAGAGTAGAAGGTTAAAATAAAATGTTGCAGCATCTCAGAAAAACAGATGAATGAGATGCAGGGTAGAAGGTTAAACTAAAATGCTACAGCATCTCAGAAAAACTGATGAATGAGATTTGCTTATAACCAATTGGTTCTTTCAGATAATGGTTAAAATCAAATTGTGGATAACTCGGGCATGAAAAGTGCATGTACACGTAAAGCCTTTCGAAACTAGACAAATGCACAGGCTTGTACACTAGAGTGTATTTTAGTGAATTAGTATGTGAAAGTAGTAAACAAAGATTTAAGATAGCAATAAAATAGAAAATATGGCTGTAGTGTTTTACACAAGACTAAACGAGTAGATGGAGTTCATAATGAAAGGTGAAGTTAACGAACAGTGATCAATCTCATAACTTGTATAAGCAATATAAATTAGAGAGCTGGGAAAACACGGACCCCTGGATATACCAGATGTGAGATCAGGTGCGTAGGAGGAGTAGGCATCCCCTGTCGACCGGTCACATCTGGTAAACGTTTACCCGTATTCCTCTTTCTGAAGTCAATAAATTGATACCTTGCGGATTAAATGATTTCTGCCTGTCTTAATGATGATCTTTATTCAGGCGGGCTTCAATCAACTTTAAGTCATTGGGTATAATCCTATCACCTTGCAAGAGTCTGTCAATTCTGCTTACGCTGAATTTGATTTACAGCAAATATTTCATTTAAGAATTAAGACCAATCATTGTGCCCAGACCAGTAATGTGAGAGAACCAACGTGAGTAGATCAGTTAAGGTTTAAAAGAGGTAAAGCGAATTGACAACGGACGACAGTCACCAAGACGAGTTTCACATCAGTGTCCGCTATAGACAAATGAAATATTCATGTTGTGTGCTGGGCATGCAACAAAAATAGGACATTATATTGCAGAATGTCCCGAGAAATGAAAAGCGGTATCTGCTGTGAATACAGTGCCTGAAAACACTCGGGCAAAAAGATTGGAATGAGTTAGGCTAGTAATCTCTGTCCAACTAAGAACCGTTAGGGGAGCAAGTAGGAATTTAAAAAAGAGAAAATTACCAACTTTGACTGAATTTGATTTAGAATCCAAATTCGTTTATTTTTAAATATTTAGACTTCTAGATACGGGCGTCGTTGTTTTATTAGTCAAATCTAATATTCATTCGTCCATAGTGAATCCTTATATAACGTCCAATATAAATCTGAAATGTGTGAACGACGCTAATTTACATATTGAGGATTGTACTCAAATTTAATTCATGATGGGAGGTCTCACAATGGTCTCATCAATATTTTTATTTTTTTGATTTTGGAAGTTTACGAATTGGAAAACATACGTCACAATAGTTGAAAATATTCATATGTCATCAATTTGGCGCACTATTGCTTTGAAACCACAATCAACGACAGCTTGTTTCGCAAACCATAAGAATCATGCTAATTTTCAAAGCAAAGTTGTTGAAGTCAGTGCACTCGATAGGGGCTTTGTTCGTGATAGATCAAATTTAATGGTAAGGAATGTAGTTACGAGAATAAAACTATCTCAAATAGTCCTTGTATTAGTGGTAAACAACATTGCTAAAACATTCAAGCTTAACAGATGTCATAGTTTGTATCAATGTCATAGAGGATCAGTTAATCGCAACAGTTCAAGACGATAATACTTTATTATAATTAACCAATTTTCTTTCGGATCTCAGTGTAGCCGGGTTTCTATATTGGTTTTTTTTTGGAATTGATAGTTAATGGGGCATATATGAAATGAAAAAAAGGCATAATAATCCTTATATACATGTATTCATTGAAATATTTTTGTGACAGGTGGTTTGGTTTATGATAATCCTTATTTGTCCCTTGAAAACTTTGTTGTTATACGTTGTGAAATATATTCTGGTCAGGCTGTTTATTGATATTCTTTAAAGGTAGTCACATTGAGTGACCATTACGGACGTGACATATTGTGCTGATGGTGAACATTGGCGACGTGAGAAATAGTACGTTGAAGTCATTGGACAGTATCTGAGGCATTAGTATGCAGTTTGTGGGTGTTCGGAAAAACCGTACTATATACTGAGAAATCTACTGACCGGACACCTGACATACACTATATAAAGGCTGTCCAGGACTTGTTGCCAAAAATTAGGGATAAAATTCCGAAATTTCAAGGCTAAAATTAGGAATTTAATAACTAAATTAGGGTAGTTTTTTGTTTTTTTTAGATTGAATTGAATTTATCTTTGCAAATTTGACAATAAAGAAGCTCATAACAAGAGGCACACGGGCCTTAACAGTCACCTGAGTATCATAATTCATACAGAGAGTCTCATATTTTCATTTAAGCTTCAATATTGAGTCCTTTGTCCACAAGTTTATGATCTTTCAAAATAGGCACACAATTCCTATTCATTTACAACAGAAGGAAAAATGAATGTTTGAAACACATTAATCATTTGACATCTTCCCTGAACCCCTGACCCATGAATTTTATAGGACATTACGGACATCATACCATGAAAAGTTAAGAGAACGAACCATGCATTTAATTTATCTCCCATGACTGCGAAAATAGAGAAGAAAAATAAATTAGTTTTTATAAATTTTTATCATGTGGCCATATTGACCCTGTCGAAGGGCCTGATCCCTTTACCCAGGAGCCCCGAATTTCACGCTTTAGTGGAGAGCTTCATGAACATCATCATAATCATGCATTTAGTTTTCCTCATGTATGTAAGGCAGAAGAGAATTTTGTAAGATTTAACACATTTTCACGATATGACCATATTAGTCTTGCCCAAAGAGCCTTAACCCTTGACCCAGGAGCCATGAATTTCATAATCTTGGCAGAGAGCTTCATGGACATCATAACCATGCATTTATTTTTTCTCAAATATATATGGGAGGGGAGAAGATTTTCTCAGATTAAAGGTGAACATAACGAATAGTGATCAATATCATCACTACAATAAGTAATACAAATAGAAAGTCGGGCAAACACGGACTTCTGGATATAACAGAGGTGGGATCAGGTGCCTAGGAGGAGTAAGCATCCCCTGTCAACCGGTCACACCCGCCGTGAGCCCTATAGCTTGATCAAGTAAACGGAGTTATCCGTAGTCAAAATCAGTGTGCCAAGAACGGCCTAACAATCGACAAGAAACACGACATACTGCATTTGAATTAATGAGAGGTTGTATTGACAAACTAGATCAGATCAGAGCAGCTCTAACATATTTTCATTATATGGCCATATTTGTTCCGTCCTAGGACCCGAACCCCTGATCAATGGACGATTAATTTTGATAGAAGGTTTCATAGACATCATAACCATGCATTTAGTATATCTCTTATATGGGAGCAAGAAGGATTTATCAAATGTTCACTATTTTGTAAAATTCCCCCTGCCATGGAACCAAAATACATGACCCAAGGGCCATGAGTTTCACAATTTAAGTAGAGGGCTTCATTGACATCATATCTATGCATTTAGTTTTCCTCCCACGTGTGTAACAGTACAGAATATGTTTTTGAAAACATTGCCCTTTTAAGCATATTTGGCCCCGCCCATGAGGCCCCAGGAGTGTTCAGGTAATAAATAGAGATGCTTCTCATCAAAAGTGGTAACAATTGACCTTGTAATTTTCAAGAAAGTGAACAAGGAAAAATGTTAGCAGACGATACAGGGCAAACGAAGACGAATGGCAATAGGTCACCTGAATTATTTAGGTGACCTAAATATACTGTAAGCGCAGGAAAGGCATCTTCCAGGGTTACATTGTCCAAGCTGTTATTGGTCGTAACCTTAATAGTAACATCTTGGTCATAGTCTCAACCAATATACAAGCATGACACATGATTCCACTGGACAACTGCCTTTCACTGCATTATTTGAATTAGATCTGCAAACTACGTTTATACACATTAATATTGAATGCATTTTCAAAATTGCTAGAGTAGGAAAGTAAAAAAAGATATTAAGCAATTGATATGAAAAATTAGGGCCTTTTTAGTATTTCCTCATGAATTCAACCTATTTCTAGGAATTTTAGCAAAACTAAGAAAATAATTAGGATTCTTTTTTAGGAATTCTAGGACCACTGGACAGCCTGATATACCGATAATTCTGCTGACCAAACATCTTATGTACACTATATACTGAAAACTCTGATGACCGGACACCTGACCTACACTCTATACTGAGAACTCTGATGATCGGACACCTGACCTACACTATATACTAAGAACTCTGCTGACCGGACATTTGCCTTACACTATATACTGAGAACTCTGCTGACCGGACACCTGCTTTACACTATATACTGAGAACTCTACTGACCGAACGCCTGACCTACACTATATACTGAGAATTCTACTGACTGGACACCTGTCCTACACTATATACTGAGAACTCTGCTAACCGGACACCTGTCCTACACTATATACTGAGAACTCTGCTGACCGGACACCTGTCCTACACTATATACTGAGAACTCTGCTGACCGGACATCTGTCCTACACTATATACTGAGAACTCTGCTGACCGGACACCTGTCCTACACTATATACTGAGAACTCTGATGACCGGACACCTGTCCTACACTATATACTGAGAACAATGCTGATCGGACACCTGTCAAATCAAGTTCATTTGCTGCCAGATGTACAACTACTTCATGAGCTAATTAAACAAAATAAATAATTATTGAGAAATAAAGCTTCACACATGGATCAACTGGTCAACTGCCTTTCACTGCATTATTTGAATGAGATCTGCAAACTACATTTATACACATTTATTATGAATACGTTTTCAAAAATTGCTAGAATAGCAAAGTTAAAAAGGGATATTAAGCTATTGACATGTAAAAATTAGGGCCTTCTTTTTTTTTTTTTAGATTTCCTCGTGAATTCAACATATTCAACTGAGCCACGATACAAGATTCCTACCTTTCGAAATTGGGACTGTTACGGCAGCTGCAGAAAGGGGTTGCTAAGATAAGGTATATTGTTCATTGGAAATGCAGTGCTGTCATAAAATACATAAGGTCTTAATCTGGGATAAGTATAGGAAGCTCAAAGGACAGCTGTTAAACAATCAAAATTCATTAAGAATAAACATTAAAGTAGTATTTCAGGTGGAATGTTTTTGGTCTCCCCTGTTTTTAATAATGATAATACACAATAAGGCCTTTAATTATCCAGGATTACATATTTAGCGATAACACCAGTTTTCAATATGGTCTTTCAGTATTATCACAAACATACAGACAGATGTTATTAAAAACAACGGGGTATCAGATGTTTTTCAAACTCTAATTCTTGATTGGCCCAATATCTCACGGGTTTTTTTTTTTATTAAAATCACCCAATCGTCACTGACGAGTGTAAACCGAAGATCAGGCTGTTTTAATCACGAACTTACGTAATGCAAAAACTATTTGCTTGGGTCTGTATTATGCTATTTAATAATTGTGTGCGTTAAGTATGCCTGCTTGATTTGACACCAATCCAATTGCCTGAAGTTGCAATTTTTACAGTACATTTTCATTGCTCCAGGTAGGTATGACAAAAAGTGTTACGATGAATTTGCTAACAAGGATTTTGTAGCTGGCATATTTTGACAAACATCTCGCTCGCCTAAGTGCATTTTACATGGCTTTTGTTCGGACTGTTAATAGTTGCATGAGATATATGTAATTACACACGGATAGGCTTTTTATCTGGAGTTTTCATCAAAGAGTGTCTTTGAAAATAATTGCGTTTTTACCAATATGAAGACTTGTTCATTACCGCAAACAAATTCTTATAATTAGTTATATCGCTTTTGTATCTATAAGTAGGAATAAGAAACAATGCTTTTGTCTCATTTCTTTATGGGTTGTGGTTACTGTCATCTAGAAAATGTTTGAATCGAAAGTGATGCTAATAATTTTTATGTAGATGTTAAGATATTCAAGCTTATTTTAGCAATACCTTGTTTGTAAACTCGTGATATGCAAATCCCCATGGGAGCCTTGCACACCATAGTGTTTGCCGTTTTCAGATTAGTCATACTTCCGCGATGTCCTTGCTCTCTTTGTCGTCGTTTTTTGCAATTATTTTATGTTTGGAAATACCCACTAATATTTCTTCTCTTCATCCTGATATTACATATATGTATTTTTGCGTTTTTATAACTGAAATCATATTATTATAATATGTAATGTTTGTTCACGTGTTACTGTACAGGGACTGCTGACCCCGTGCAAGGTTAAGCTTGGCTTGCAATTTGATATACAATTGCTTTTGTTGTAGTAGTAGGTTATTATTTAATATATGTAGTAAAATTTACTATATTTTGTTTTTATAAATCTATTTTTGCTTTCTTTTTCATTAAACTTTTCTTATTTCAATTCTGAGTAAAACAATCGGATTTTTGATCGATGTCTTTTTATGTCTGCATTTCATGCTCCAGTAGGTATTTTCTGCTATCATTGATGAATAGGAAAAGCATGTGTTTATGTAGATGAATAATGAAGTAAGGGAATACAAAAACATGTGTAACCTAGAAAAACATTTTAACAGATATTGCCAGTTTTATTTTACATTTTCCCTCATTTTGGGGAATTTTAGTGATCCTAGGTACGATATTTTTAATCTTAGTAATACATCTGTAGATCACTTAAATGACCTTTCATCTAGTGACAGACCATATTGTTAAACGTTTGGGGCATATTTTCATTGATATCTTCATTAAAACTTACGTGAGTGTTTCTGATCGATCATTGTCTATCTATTTGTCTGTTCATTCACAGCATACTAAGTGGGTCATTTATGAGTGTGAGTGATGTTAGGAGAGCTTTGTGAAATTAATCTCACATTTCTATGTGTCGAAAATACCTTTTGGGTTTTGAAAAACAACTTTGACATTTAATCCCTATAGACTGTTTGACTAAATGTAAATTATCATTGACACCTCGTTGTCCGTGGAAAAGATCGTTAGAAATCATTTGGAAAAATCAGCGGGTTTTTCACGCCACACACATGTGCAAACATCCCCAGCAGAGGGCTTTATCCAGTATTGTGGTTGATAGACTCGGTCAGCCTTTCCTGAGATTGCAGCTTTTCCATTGCAACAGTAAGTAATTTTTTATTTACCAAAGGACTAAGACCATGTTTATCAAAATTCGGCCTAACGTCCAAAGTGAATAATTTTTTGTTAGAAATATTCTCTAACATGTTCTTTTCCTGTAATGTACTGGTTTTTATATGTAGAGTTGGTGAAAGAACACAATTTTTAGGTTTACATTACTAGTATAAATCCTATAATTTGCGCTACTTTTTAAGATTGCGTCATACAACGTCGCTATATATTATTAGAAGTGGTAACGTATTGTAAAACATGATTATACAATGAGTGGTTTAATATATAATAAGATCTTGAAAAAGAAATTTTCTTTCCCAAATACGCAAGAAGGTTATTTTACTTATAGCCCGAATGGCACACCATATTTTTCAATCCTTCATTCGGCCTTTTTCACACGCGGCGCCGTTAGTCTGTTTGCGCTGTTCGTGGAAGTTGCAGAGGATGTACTCATCGCATTTCAACGTAAGTTTTAGAAATATGAATATACTTCACCTCTACTCGTTAAACTGTATAACCAAATAGGTGTACCAATTGCTCTTAAAAATAATAAACAAGTCGCATGGAACGTATAGTATGGTGCGCCTGTGGTGTGTTGACATAAACTCATAATATTCACGCATTGGGCTGTTGGAAATCCCACAACAAATCTGTTAACTGTTGTCAACATATATTTATTGTTTATCTATTATAATTTATATTGTTAAGATTTAAAATTGTATGTATATCAGCTGATCAGAAAAATCAGCTGTTTCACGATCGAGCGATCATGCCATTTTCAATTCCGAGTGCATGACCTTCTCGGGTCTATTTGAATTTTCTTACATGATGTTTGACTCACTTTACACTTTGAACTTTCCATGTATCATTGTATGGTCTAAAAAGTATTTGTATAGGTTAAAGAGACATATAATTGTATATAGATGTATATTTCCATAATGGTATATGTCTCTGGGGTAACATGTAGGCCTGTGGGGGGTTATAGGTTGAATAAATTTCGAATGATTTGGTATTCTAGTATTCTACTATGTTTAAACTTAACTTAGTGATTATTTAGTAATCAAATAAAAGTTATATGATGAATCGATACATTTCTTCAATTTACTGTAAACAAAAACTGTTTCTGTGTTTTGGAATCTGTCTGGTATTAGTGAATAATAAATAACTTCATAAGTCAATAAATATATTCTTGTTGTAGTGATGACATTTGCAAAATCTGTGAGAATAGAAAAAAATGTGTTAGGGTCAACAAAAATTTTTGATTAGGGTAGGTCGGGAAAGTGGAAACCAATTAACATATATATATTTTTTTTGGCCTTACGCGGAAACATGGATTAGAAAAGTCGGAATGATTTTTACATTCAATAATTTTTAAATACTTAAAAGCACCATTAAGCCAGGAAAATCATAAGAACAGTTTGGTTTTATAATTTAAATATGCCTTATTTCAAGATAAATTGTAAACATGTCAAACTTAATTTCAACAATTACGCTTACAACTTACATGCCTGCATTGGGATTAGACATAGAATCACTCAGAGAATGTTGAATTTCATAAGTACTACCATGATTTAAGCATATAATTTTTTGTTAGGTTAAATCTCCTTTATATTATTGAATATTAAATTTTTCCATACATCTACCACAAGAAAGAGTATGAAAGATAAAAATATTTTGTGAATTTGCTGATAATTGTGAAGTAAGATAATATATCGACATTAGCTACAACAAAAATTATTAGATGGGGAATCAAATTCAAATGAAATGTTTGTGTATATAATTATTTATGCAGAAATGTACATGTAGCTAAACTGTCATCTATTGTTTAGTTGGAGACATGTCAATCTCCCACCGAATACATAAATGTAATTTTTCTGAATTCTATATCAATGAAAATACATGAGGGCATGAAAGTACAACTTTTATATGAATATTATAATACAGGGGTCCGTGTTTGCCCAATTATCTATTTTGTATTGCTTGTAGGAGTTATGAGATTGATCACTGTTTGTTATCTTCACCTTTCATTTATGATATAGTTTTGATAATGATATAATACTGGAGTAATTTGAATTTCAGGATGATATAATATGTACAGCAAAAATTTATGGCAAGGGTGACATGAATCAGATTGACAAGAATCCATATTCCTACTCCTCAATAATGCTATCATCACTGCCATCAGATTCATCAATGATAGTGGCATCAGTGACACATGCGGATAAGTGTTGGACATCACTACAGGAATAGCTTCCTTGTTGTGCCTGCCAATAGCAAGGTACCAGATTATACAGCAGTTATGTGGAAACAGATTCCCACAGATTGACACCTACATTGTACAGATCAGTCAGTTATATCAGAACTGGAAAAACTGGATCCAAACAAGACTATATTGCTTGGAAGAAACATGTCGACTCTGAAGTTTAACCCTTATTAACCCATGGCACTTCCAGAGACATCCTGATACCATGGTTCTATGTCATTTGAAATATACCTGTGGAGGTTTTTAAAGTGGTTTTTTTTGGGGGGGTGTTATTAATTGGAAGAATTTATATTTGATGATTCAAATGAAAATCTGCATGTTGAATTATGAATGTCATAATAAATGTACTTTTTGAATGAGTTCAAGAATGGTTGTCCTGATAAAAAGTGTAGAGTCAAAAGTTAACAAATTGTCAAAAACACTGGTCAGGTCTGAATTCATCATCTTGGACACCTTGCAATTGGAATTATGATCTCTATGAAGAAATGCTGAAAATCTTGTAAAAGAGGAAATGACAAGTTGGGGTCCAAGGCACTTGAATATATGCATGAGAAGGTGTTCTATCCAGGCTTGAGGTCAATTACATAGCAATGTAACGCCTTACATTACCTAGAAAATTTCACATTACCATTACTCCTATTTTGAAATATAATGTATTACATTACTTGAGAGTGAATTTACATTACACATTTACATAACATACTGTCAGATATTAAAGAAATGGCAGAAAAATTGTTTCTGTATTATGATTTTTAATATAAGTACACAAAATATTCAGCAATGTTAGGAAACATATCTATTAAGTTATTCATTGCATTTGATTGTCATCAATGTTTCAAATGCTTCAGTCAATCACTAATATAATGAATTATTCTAAATCTTCAAAATATCATCAAATATTTGAAGTAGTGTAAATGTAATGAAAAGTAATGTGCAGTACAGTATGCATTACATTACCATTACTTGTAATGCAAAAATGGTTCATTACACCCCCATTACATTGAAACTGGCTGTCATTTAATTACCATTACCCCAGGCCTGGTTCTGTCGAGAGGTATTGAAATTGTCTGTAGAGACTTTGTCTCAGGAAGTGGCCGAGATTGGTTGTGACAATTTTGTTGGATGTGAATTTACTGACACACATGTCTACACTTGCTACACAATATAGCATGTGGTGGTTTCAACAAGAAAGTTCTTACTCTGCAGGAAATGACGAATAGCTAATGGATTCACATTTTTTCTGACTTTACTTCTGTACATTAGATGCATTGGAAAAACTTTCCTTTCCATTATCTTTTGCTGGTTCATACTTTGAAATAAAATCAAGTCCGAAAATAAAGTATTTTGGGGGTTTTTTTTTCAATGAATTTAAAAAAATGTAATCTGTAATCCTTGCATATTTTCTTGGTGTTCTGTGATTGCATAGGCCTATTGATTTTTATTTGTATTCAGGTATGATTTCATCTTCAGTGTCTTGAAAGAAATAAATTTTTCAATAATGCAAAGAAAAATGTAGTTAACAGTATGATTTAAAAAAAAAAAAAATTTGACACGGGTAGGAATTGAACCCGGATCTCCCGATTGAAGGACGGGCTCTCTACCACTAAGCCACGACGTCTATGACGTCATTCGCTCAAAAATCCTTCATACATTTACTTGCCCTAGTTAACGTTATACTTCAATATTTCGGCAATAGTTTTAGTTATATCAATGCATGTTCTATAAATTCTTTTCATTTTGATCTTAGTAATTCTGTTGGTGTCGTCTAAATAAAAACTTTCTATAGCATTGAAGGTCCGGTTTGTCGGACAGCAGATTCGTTTGTTTACGCATCAAAATTCTATAGCTTTTAGAATATCCTGCACAAACCTGTGATAAAAACACCACATAGGGGTGTATTCTGCATGGAAATGATGTAGACTCCACATAAGTATATTGTTTTAATTTTTCAAAGCAACATAATTAATAAAATACCCACAACTCTCACAAAAATAAATAATTCCGGATTGCTCTATTTTTAATTCAAAGTTGATATTCATCAACAGCACACCTTTCGATCCAAAAAATCGTTCGTGCAAAATTTATTTGTATTGATAGATTTTGATAGACTACAGTCAGTTTCTGGATCGAAGGTCGTGTTTTATATGAATTATATGACTAAATTTGAAAAAAGTGGAGATTTCTGCAGAAAACCAGACCGATACCGGTTTTGTCTTGTATAGAATTCCACAAGCTGACGTTTTGGCGGGGAAATCTTGGTACGTCGCGATGGTATAAAGATTATATTATCAAATGATAACAATTTTATTTCAATTCATTCTGCTTTATTTTTTAACACACCACAGGGCCGATATAGCTAAACATGGTCTTAGTCCTTTAATGCAAAAAGTGCGTTTAATCATCAATTCTTCAAGTGCTTTTCTACCAGAGCGTAACATCATACAATCCACAGCGTCACAGTGTAAATGAAAGGTGAAGATAATGTAATACTAATAATAATTAGTTATATAGCGTCCTATATGACTATAAATAACCACTCTAAAGCGCTGCACACAATAAAAATGATACAGCATGTTATTAAAGCAGTAAAATGAAATTATAATAGTATTAAGACAGATAATATCAAAACAATGCTAGAAAGGTCGCTGGATTATTCTGTATACCAAACAGCATCACATTGTATTGAAAGAGGCCACCAGGAGTCACACCTGCAGACATTTCTTTGACTTTTTCAGTTAATAGCACTTTCCAATAACCTTTAATTTGAATTTCAATTAGAAAAATTTACAATAGAAACAGAACTGCAGTTGCTGATAGGACTTATATGATTGATCACTGTTCGATATATTCCCCTTTCATTACACAAAATGAAAATGGGAAATGAAAGAGAAGAAAATGACAGGGCTCAGAGAGAAAGAGAAAAAGAAAGGCAATTTGAGTTTTAAAAAATATTAAATTATAGCATATATCAGACTTTTTTCACGTTAGAACTGAATTCAAAGCTGTTAGAAATATTAAAATGGTTCCTAAATTTCAAGAAAAATCAGTTGATAAATATTTTCTTCAATTTGAAAACGTTGCAGAAAATTTGAAATGGCCAAGGCAGGTTTGATCCACTTTGTTACACGGCGTGTTGCTTGGCAAAGTGGCTGATATTTACTCGGCGTTGGCCATCGCTAAGAGTTCAGATTATAACAAGGTCAAGGTCGCGATCTTAAAAGCTTATGAACCAGTGCCCTAAGCATACAAACAAAAATTCAGAAAGTACAAAAAATTGACAATCAAACATATGTAGAGTTTACTAGAGAAAAGGAAGACTTATTTGATCAATGATTGAGATCTAAGAGAACTTTCATCAACTCATCCTAGTAGCAGAATTTAAGGAGTGTGATCATCAAGATTTGAGAACACGTTTAAAAGATAAGAATGTGAGAACTTAAAAGGAACTTGCAATTATTTCAGATACTTATACTCTGTCTCATCAAAAGAATTTTGTAGCAAAACCGCAAGCTGTTGGTTTATCAAAAGATTCAGACTATATAGGGCTCACGGCGGGTGTGACCGGTCGACAGGGGATGCTTACTCCTCCTAGGTACCTGATCCCACCGCTGGTGTGTCCAGGGGTCCGTGTTTGCCCAACTATCTATTTTGTATTGCTTATAGGAGTTATGAGATTGATCACTGTTCGTTACCTTCGCCTTTCACTAAGATACAAATGTGCTTCAGAGATTCAATCTAATCTGCAGTCACCACAGTGGTTCAGGGTCAGGACGTTCTGAAGGTTCCTCTAGTGTAGGATCCCTTCCTATTTGCATTTATTGAAAGAAGAAAGGTCATCTGATGAGTGAATATTTGAAATGTAAGAAAACATACCTTGAAAACCCACAGCCACATACTTGTACAGCAGTTGGAAAGATGGGAAAGCCTTTGTTTCGTTTTGTTGTGACACCCCTGATGTTCAGAGTTCAAAGTCCAGTTTTATTAATTTTATAGAGGATTGTAATCCTTTTTTGTCTCTGGGGTTTGTTTCACTCAATGGGTTTAGTGAAGTTAAACCTATTCAGATTTTGAGAGATATTGTCTGAGCAGACATTTACTGGTAGGTCAATTTTATTACTGGGTGTTGAGCTCAGCATGATTGATGTTCTTTTCACAGAATTTATCTGAAGTCATGTTTAATTACTGGACCAGTTAGCATAGGTGTTCGAACTACTCTTCCTGGTCAAGGCGTTTTCTTGCTGCTAGTCAATGATTTAGCTGGTGACAAAGTTGTACCAGATCCCATAGTTTGTAAGAAATTTAACTCCAATGTCACGTCCAATAATGAAGACGACTTATATTTAGCCTGGAGAGTACTTCTATACTAACGACGGGATCAATGAAAGGTGAAGATAACGAACAGTGATCAATCTCATAAATCCTACAAGCAATACTAAATAGATAGTTGGGCAAACACAGATCCCTGGACACACCAGAGGTGGGATCAGGTGCCTAGGAGGAGTAAGCATCCCCTGTCGACCGGTCACACCCGCCGTGAGCCCTATATCCTGTTCAGGCAAACGGGGTTATCCGCAGTCATCATCTGGTAAAAGTTTGGCCCGTATTCATCTTCGTGAAGTCAGTACGATTGTTGATATCTTGCGGATCAAATGACTTTCAGCCTAGAAAATCCTTACAAATTGTCCAAAGTAAGTCTGAAATGTGTGAAAGACGCTAATTTGATTCAAAAAAGGAGTTTTCACAATGTTTCATTAATTTGTTGTGAAAAATATGAACATGTCTTTTATTCTGGGTAGCTATTTGTAATCCAGAATGGTGTTAGACTTTATTTTGATCTTGGTAGTTTAAGAATTGGAAAATATATGTCGCAATGGTTAAAAAATATTCATATTGCCTCAATTGTGCGCACCACTCCTTTTTCAAAACAAAATTGCTGAATTCAGTGTACGTAATAGGGGTTTTGTTCGTGATAGATCAAATGTAATGGTGGGGAATGTAGTTTCAAGTGAAACAACCCCTGAGGCAAAACGATCTTACAATCCTCCATAGAATTAACAATCCCCAATAGTCCCTGTATTAGTGGTAAACAACACTGATAAAACATTCAAACTTAACATATTTCATGTAGGTTGGATAAATGTTATAGGTGATCAGTCAATTGTAACACCATTTCAAAACAAGAATACTTGACTATAATCAACCAATTGTGTTTCGTATCTCCTATTACCTATTCGACAAGGATCTGAATGGCTCTAATCCACCTCTGGCGAGGAAGTAGTGTAACTCAATCCACATTGTAGATATATATCTTGTTTTTGTAGTAATACCATTTATGGTTTTGTAGTTGATAGGGAAAGAAAGGCATGATAATCTTTATATGTTTATTGCAATATTTTTGCTTCTATCAAACCATGTGACAGAGGTTTTGGTTTATAATAATCCTTATATATCATTTAAAAACTTTATGCTGCTATACTTTGTGAAAAGTATTCTCCTGGTGGTCAGGCCGTTTATTGATATTCTTTAAGGGTAGTCACATTGAGTGACCATAGTCACATTGAGTGACCATTAAGGAATGACAGATGTGAGTCCAATAGTGTGCTGATGTTAAACATTGTCGACGCCCAAATATTGCATATTGAAAAATAGTATGTTGCTGTCATTGGACATTATATGAGACCCAAGGCTGCAGTTTGTGGCCATAAGTGTTCAGAAGAACTACACTATATACTGAGAACTCTGCTGACCGGACACCTGACCTACACTATATACTGAGAACTCTACTGACCGGACGCCTGACCTACACTATATACTGAGAACTCTACTGACGGGACACCTGACCTACACTATATACTGAGAACTCTGATGACCGGACACCTGACCTACACTATATACTGAGAACTCTACTGACCGGACACCTGACCTACACTATATACTGAGAACTCTGCTGACCGGACACCTGTCCTACACTATATACTGAGAACTCTGATGACCGGACACCTGTCCTACACTATATACTGAGAAATCTGCTGACCGGACACATGCCCTGCGCTAGTAACCGTTAGACTTAGTCTTGTAACATTGCTTTGATTTCATTAATACATATTTGTTTTATAATAGTCATGTAATCTCAGTGTTAAACCCCGCATGCATAGATGTATAGTGTTAAACCCCGCATTATATATAGGTGGGTCATTTCACAGTGTCACATCCAGCATATATAGAAATCTACATTGCATCACAGTGTTAATTACATGATGTATAAACAGATGAATAACCGCACAGTAGTTTAACTTAACCCCCTGATGTGCAGACAGACAAACAACCTTAACGGCTACAGAAATGGTTCGTTTGTCTAGCGAAAATGTCTGAAACTATTGATGATATGAAAACAATTCTTAATGTTATTTGTAAGTCACTTTCGTTCAAAAAAAGTATGTCAAGTTGTTGCAAATATTCTAGATAAATTATTCAGGTTACTTTAGATTTGTAACTTTTTTCTTTCCAAAAGGAAAAGACCACTTATGAAGACAAGTAAAGGACGCAAAGAAGAGGGAAATGGCCCAAGAAGGATTGTATGGGCCCAAATAAAGTTACCCCCAGAAACAATGATATGCCCTGTAAGACTTGAAGGATGGAGAAGGGAGGCAAACTATGGTTGTTTATCATATAGTACGAGTTTCTCCATTACCATCCATATTTGAATTGATTTCCTGGTCAGAGCTAAAGAGTTAATAAATCACGGAGGACATCATTTGTTATGTTTATATATAAATTTTGTTTTTCACACTCGCCGTAAGCCCTCTACTTTGTTTTGTATTTGCCATAATCTTGATTTTGTATTCTTAAAAGGAATTATGAGATTAATCACTGTTCCTTATCTTCACTTTTTCATATACATATTTACTATACTTTTATACCCGTTACTATCCAAGGATCCAACTACATTTAAATTGTCTTTTTTAATCCTTTTATCACACCTAATTTCATGCAATGTAAGTCGACTTTGAACCTCGGAAATATAATCTAACAATAGAGACTGGATACCCATTTCATGATTTGTCAGCACCATTTGGGAAATTGTGGTCGCGACCAACATAAAAATAATATGATACGTGAAAATTCTATTATTACAGTACTGAAATGAAATCAGCTTTTTTTGCGCCGTAAATCGAAGGTTTTTATAAAGGGTGGATCTGCAGCTCTCTGTTCCGTCACAGCATTTTTTTCCAGAGAGATACAGTTCTGCAGCTAATTATATTGTAGAGTGAAATATTCACTTACATCGAAATTTTGAACATGAAAATATTTTTTCATTCATGTTATAAAAAGTAAAATAAAATTAAAATTACAATAAAAAGGTGCAGATGAAGAATATCAATAGATCTTATAATTTCTATAAGGAATAGAAAATTAATAGTAGGGCATACACGGGACCTTGGAGGTGGAATTAAGTGCCTAGGAGGAGTAAGTATCACCTATCTACCGGCCACACAGTGTGTGTGTGTGTGTGTGTGTGTGTGTGTGTGTGTGTGTGTGTGTGTGTGTGTGTGTGTGTGTGTGTGTGTGTGTGTGTGTGTGTGTGTGTGTGTGTGTGTGATATCCCGTGGGGATCCGGTTAGAATAGGTCCTCAGTACCCCCTGCTTGTCGTAAGAGGCGACTAAATGGGGCGGTCCTTCGGATGAGATTGCTAAAACCGAGGCCCCATGTCACAGCAGGTGTGGCACGATAAAGATCCCTCCCTGCTGAAAGGCCGTAAGCGCCGAGCATAGGCCTAAATTTTGCAGCACTTCACCGACAGTCGTGACGTCTCCATAGGAGTGAAATATTCTCGAGAGGGAAGTTAAACAATACACAATTAATCAATCATATATAGGATTATTTAATCTTTTACCGCTCATTGCAATGAACTTTGATGATGTTTAGGTGACCTGTTGCTAAATGGTTTTCTTCATCGTGCATCAGCTTTAAACTTTTGAACATTTTCAGCTTCTTTGGAACGACTGTATCAATTCAGCTAATTTTGTATATACATCATATATAGTGAAGAGGAACAAAACTTGTGAGCTTGATGGACTTCGTCTCCCTGAGTGAGGGGTGTGGCCAAAACTAGCATAATGAACGTAATCTTCAAAACACCCTCTATGTCTTTGGAAATTAAACAATCCAACTAGTTTTTATAAGTAACGAGCACTTTACTATAATTGTTTTCAAGCACACAAACTGTTTGCAAGATTACCTATGATGAGCAAGAAGCCACTCTTTGAAAATTTAATTTGCCTTTTGAAAGCTTCAATAAAAAATACATTTCGCTATAATGTGATAAACGTACTCGTCTACAAATGAATTCTGAATTATCAAATGTGTATGATAAGAGATATATGCCATGTCAAACGTTGCAATATTTGATCTTTTCCATTTGTATTGTATACTTTTCCATTTGTATTCTATATATTCCATTTGTATTATATAATTTTCCATTTGTATTTAAAATTTAATTTGCCTTTTGAAAGCTTTAATAAAAAATACATTTCGCTATAATGTGATAAACGTACTCATCTACAAATGAATTCTGAATTATCAAATGTGTATGATAGAGATATATGCCATGTCAAACGTTGCAATATTTGATCTTTTCCATTTGTATTGTATAATTTTCCATTTGTATTCTATATTTCCCATTTGCATTGTATAATTTTCCATTTGTATTCTATATTTTCCATTTGTATTGTATACTTTTCCATTTGTATTCTATATTTTCCATTTGTATTATATAATTTTCTATTTGTATTGTATAATTTTTCATTTGTATTCTATATTTTCCATTTATATTGTATAATTTTTCATTTGTATTGTATCCCAGGGAATGGTTTTTTTTTTAATTTGTTACGATGGATTTCATTAGTTAACGTTGCTTTGAGAATTGTTCACTGACGTACCACAAATGTAGACGTGCTTAGCGCACAGGGCCGTAGCAATGACGGTTCTTTATCGTGCCAGCTCCTGCAGCGACACGGAGTATCTGTTTTAAGGTCATATCGGAAAGACCCGTGATTCTCACTTTTAAATGCCGAGTGTTTGGCAAAGGAGCAATCACTGCCTTTGTTTATGTCCCAGGTTTGATGCGGCTATGGTAGGAGCGGTTCTCAAATTCACGACCTTCCACCCACAAACCAAGCGATACATCACTGAGCTACCGCGACCAGGTCCATGCAGGACAAATTATTTTTTTTAAATACGTAGCTAGCTCTAGCAATGGTGAATCCCTCCCATGATCAATTTTTAATAGAACTGTCCAGAAAAGCATGCACATTTTATTTAGTCAGAATTCAGTAGATTCGGGGGGCTTCGGCCCTTGGGTCTTCACCAATTGTTAACACCGAGTTTGGTTTGTTACAACTATTCAATGGATTAATCTTTAGTTATCGTTTATCGAATTTGGTAATGCGCGAGATGTTGAAGAGGTCAAGTTCAAGGAATGTACCGTATTTGCTAATGTACAATGGCGTAACACCCGCCAATTAATTTATCGCTTTTATGCGCCTAATGTGATCCACATATTCAAACTAGTCTCGTGTTTAACCACTGGCTGATCAAGATAATTCTGAACGAAAGGATGCAGTAAACTGCTGGATGTCTGGGGACTGTCTTAAGATCCCTAGTGAGTCCAGGGCAAAGCCTTGGTGGTGGTGGGGGGGGGGTTGCAGGGGGAGGTCGAAATCCCCTGACATAAGTGCGTTCTGACAAAATAAAACTTACGTGCATGCTTTTTTTCTCGAAATTTCAATCGAAATAAACAAAATATCATATTTGTGAAGGGAGGGGGGGGGTCTTCCGGCGCAAGATTCCTCAGTGCTAGCAACATGTATGTCCTACTAGTCCTATATGGAACCGGTCGCGGTAGTTCAGTTATATACGCTTTGGTTCGTAAGGTCCGTGAGATCGCATGTTCGAGTTCTACTCGTGTCATGGCTGCATCAAACCTTAGACGTAAATATAGTTCATACTTCCCCATAAACATGGCTATTTAAAAGTGAGAATCACGGGTCTTTCGGATAATGTGACCTTAAAAGCAGACATCCCCTGTTGCGACAGGCGTTGGCTCGTTAAAGAACCCTGAGTGCTACGTCACTGTGTGCAGAGCATAGGAAGTCTTTTTGTAGTACGTCACCTACAGCTGGTGACGGATAAATATAAGTGGGACCTAAACTAATGAAATCCTTCGTAACAAATCAAAATAAACAATCCCTCAGATGCAATACAAATGAAAGATTTTGCAATGCAAATGGAAGTTACACAATGCGAATGAAAAAAGTATATGATACAAATGGAAAATATAGAATACAAATGGAAAATCATACAATACAAATGGAAAATATAGAATACAAAAGGAAAATCATACAATACAAATGGAAATTATATAATGCAAATGAAAAATTATACAATACAAATGGAAAAGATCAAATATTGCAACGTTTGACATGTCATAGATATACCAATACATCTAGCATGTAGTGCAAAGCATTACCATAGAGAAGAATGAAAAAACACAGATAATACAATGGTTCTTGCCGAGCAAATTTTATGCATACTTGGGTAACTATGACGACCCAAAGGTTTCTTGTTTTGTTTTAGATTGGAAATCCCTATCAAAAATTCAGAATAAAGGTTCAGATCGCTTTGTGTTCTTCTCTTTTACTTATCATGCATAGTTCTCGAGAGCAACACGACACTAGTACCACACCAGTTGTTTACAAATCTATGCGATTAAAGCTTCTGAAATATAACGTTTTCCATGGGTCCCCGAAGTGAGTCATGTTGGCCTAATTCTAGATATTAATGGCTATGTATCGTCTTTAATATCCAGATCATACCTTACATAAGGTCTAGGTCATCAAACTTGGTTATTTGAAGATGCATTTTGGGCAACGGTAGTAATTTGGCCAAAACGTTAGTTATGTTGACATAATTTTTTATTTGACTGTGTGTGCATCGTAATCCATAAGTGGTTTGTGACTAACATACTCTACAACCGAAAAGTATCAAATCTTGTTGCATCTTGGGGCACTGGTGTGTGGACATGGTCACCTGACTGAGTATGCAGACATGTATATGCATCATGCACATATAGTTACAGACAGGCATATTGTATACCTAGAGGAGTACACTTCTTTACTTGCAATGACTGATAAAGTTTGCTGGTTTACATATTACGTTCCGTGAAAATTTTCACTCATAATAAATAGCACCAGCTGTAGGTGATGTACCACCTATGCCTAACGTTCAGTACCATAACGGTGAGTGTTCTTTAATGTACCAATCCCTGCCGTGACACAGGACATCAATTTTGAATGTCGAATCCGAAAAATGTGTGATTCGCTCTTGTAACTACCGAGCGTTTGGCGAAGAAGCAATCACTACCTAGATTTATGTCTTACATGTAGGTTTAACGCGGTCATGACACGAGCGAGGCTGGATTGCACGACCTCCCGATTACGTAGAGAATGTTCTACCACTGAGCTGTGGGGTATTGGTAATGCTTCTGGTAAAGACGCGGTTTGAGCAAGATTAACACTGGGAATGTAGTTCTATCAATGAAAAGAACGGTTGCAACAGAATTTGATTATAATATTTCTAAGTACCTGTCCCAACATTTTTGGGAAAGTTTACTTTCTTCATTTTTAACATACAACGTTAGTTGTTTTCACTTTTATTGTTAGTAGTGTTGAATGGTAAACATGAATGAAAAGAAGGTTGTACTGATGAATTGAAGAATGTATTCATTCTTTTCCTTCTCCCTGTATTTAGGGCAAAGGAACACCTTTTTTACCTTCCAAAAATGTAGGTGTGATGTCAACTTCTCTCCGACTGTCATCTCACTTTGAGAAAGGATGCTACGTGATTGTGTTTGCATATTAGTTTGACATCATGTACATGGGAAGATAGTTTTACGAGGGGTGAGCAACTAACGGTATCCTACGCTAAATATACAAGCGATTCAGTCCATTTCTATAGTGTAATAGTTCTACATGTATTTCATAACTCTAAATCATTGAAAAA